>NW_027187323.1:9694987-9737963 GCF_028583685.1 Petaurus breviceps papuanus
ATGTCGATTATGTTGCCTTTTTTGTTTTTTTTTTTTTTTTGTAGAGCGTATTTTTTTTTTTTTTTTCTCTCAAAATATCAATATTTTTTATTTCTTCCTTTTTTTTTTTTTTTTCAAAAACACCCTTTTCCCCCCCCCCCCCCCCCCGCAGGAAAATTGCTAGCTAGCTATACCTCCGCTATCTAGTATGTCTGGATGTGATTTTTTTTTTTTAATGAAGCATAAGATTTTACACTTACTCCTGTTTTATGTCATTTCATTCAATGTATCTTCCAATCTCTTAATAGATTCAATCACTAGCCAGGTTATACTGATTCAACCAAGATATCTCTTGTATTGATCCTTTTTTGTATATTTTTTTATATCATACTATTTGTGCACCTTTAGAATATTGGCAGAATCCTAACTGGTCTTCACACTGACTACTCCACCCTCTGACCCATTCTATACAACTCAGATCATTCTTTCGAGCAGCACTGCTCTAATCTCATCTCTCTCTTTGCTCAAAAGTCTCACAGACTTCCTGTTGCCTAAAGAACAAAGTCTTTAGTCTCATCTCTAGATACTCCACACCTGGCTCCAACCTATTTTGCCAGCTTTGTCTTACCTTAGTTTTCTTTTCAAACCTTTCTATTCTCTAGTCAAATTAGGTTGCTTGTTTCCACTCAGATATTACCCATGCCTTCCAAGACTTTGACTATGTTTTTCCCTATACATAAAATCCCCAATTTCCTGCCTATCCTTCAAGAACCAGTACAAATGCCACCTCCTTGGACTGATTCTAAGCAGAAGTGATCTCTTGAACTCTTAACATTCTATATACTTCTCATGAACTTATCATATTGAATTTCTTCAGTTAAGTTTTCTGAAAGTAAGAGTACTTCCTCTTTCATTTATACATGTTCAGTATGGCCTAGCATGGTGCCAAAAATGGGTGCAATACATGGTTATTGTTCTTTTTTAGTGATTGCACTGTTTTGAATTGAGGTGAGTACAGTATTTCTTCTTGCTTACAAGTGTTCTTCTTGCCGTTTCTCCCAGATATTCTAGTTTATTCCCTATTTTTATTCTGTGTATGTAGGAGCACACATAGAGTGAGGTGGGCTAATATACTGTGTTTTAGCCCCCAAAGTATGAAAAACAGACAGATTAATTTCCTTTCTCTGAAGAAGCAAACAAATATTTCCTTCCACTCATACTCTAGGGAACTACTCCTGAGAGATGCTCTTCTGTTTTCCTCAAATGACTTGGCCTTCACTCTTTATTTCCTGGCTTCTTTTCTGTCAGACTCAAAAGCTATCTTCAAATCTCTGGTTTGTACTTAATAATATTGGCAGGTTAACAGTATTAAAAAACATACAAGAGAGTTTAAACTTTTAGCTTTCTGAATCCAGTCATTAGTTGACATATTTTCCCATGCTTTCCAAACTGGACAATGAAATGACCACCTGTTAACTACTTACAATGTTCTCATGCCTTTTTAAAAGTAATTTTGGCTTTATCTCTCCATAATCCTGGCGACAATACTTGTGTGAACATTGAGGGCATGGGAAGCCAAAGGCAGCAAACTGACAATAAAGTTTGTGCTTAGACTACTAATAAGGACATGAATAGTCTGATTCTCTAATTCCACATAATTATTTAATCTCAAGGAGATGAAATCAATCCAAATGCATGTTTTAAGAAACCTAAACTAGGGTGGTTAAATATAGTCCTAAGTTCAGAAAGATTTTGCACAGCACGCATAACAGTCTTAAAATATTTTATAGAACATCAAATATGAAACATGCCAATCACCATTTCAAAAAGCATAGTCCAATTTGATATCATATGAGTGGACCACTTTTTACACCTCCCAAATGAAAATGAATATATTAAAATAGGATGAATTCTATCCAGAGTAATAAATGAATATTAACCATATTGACTTACCAACTGATAATTCTTGGCATTAAAAGTGCTTAAAACTGTAAGACCACCCAAGAAATAAGAAACAACTAGTTCCTAAAAATAGACCTTGCTTTAAAGATAAACGGTAAATATTTTAAAAATAAAAGATGGGCCAGGAAAGAGAATTTGGTTTTCATTTCATTTCTGGTAATCTGTTAAAGTGCTCTATAGGACAGATGGACAGAATGATCTGTGCCTCAGTTTCATGATTTGAAAATTACTATTAAGGTTAATGCGCACCCAACAAGTTTGTGACAAATAGTTGCCCTGGCATTTTGAAACTTACTATATGTTAAAAGTGTCAGGTTTCCAATACACAGCCCCAGGGCTATGTATGGCCCATGACAAAACTGAGTACAGTCTGAACCAGATTAAAATAATGAGGAAATACTTTACAAAATAAATAAAAGTAAAATAAAGCAAAGATAACATTACCTATAAAAACTCAGTCAATATTCAGCCCACAATGATCTTTAAGTACAAAATAGTGGTACTATTTCTATTTGAGTTTGACATCACTGGACTGCAAGGTAAACTGAGTTCATTGAGACAGAAGTAGTCAGTGAGTGTTCCAGTGCTTTATCTTGCCATGAAGTTGACCCTGAGTTTTTAGTTATACCAGCAGAGTGCAAGCAGGTCTTTGATGATACCAAGTTTGAAAGACTTTTAATGTTGGCCCGGTAGTAGTAAATTTTAACAAGCCACAGTTTACCTGAATGTAGGGATCCTCATTGCAATAAGTTAGTGACCAAATGATGAGGCTTTTGGTCATAATTCATAAAATGTAATTTTGAAATAGTTAAATTAACCTACTTAGGGATCAAAGAATACAGAAACAGATTCTCAAAGGGTTTTTTCCTATCCCTTTGTCTTCAATGAGGGTTGATTCTAAGCTCAACAGAGTCTCTTTTCTACTAAAAATCTTCACTAAGTTCATACCATTATTTAATAACTAATCCTGCTACTTAAACTAAAGGACTTCGTGTTTGTTATTATTAAACACACACACATACACATATAAACGTTGGTTATTATTAAATACAAACACATATATTTCCCATTCTTTTTGAACTAGACCATGAAATGACCACCTGCAATTGCTAACAATGGTCTCATGTCTTTTTAAAAGTAATTTTGGCTTTATCTCACCAACATATACATACATATGTGTCTTTGTGTGTTCAAGATAGATTTCAAATAAATCTTGCAAAACATTTTATGCCTTGGGTAAATTAGTTCCTTTGATCCAGGATATACTTACTTTCCTGTCCTCTTCCACCCCTCTCTTTTCTCCCCTTGTGCTCACACACACAATCCCTCCCTCCCTCCCTCTCTCTCTCTCTCTCTCTCTTTGTATGTATGTATTTGTATATATGTATATACACATGTATGTTTATTCATATACTGCACATGTATAGTGTATTGTGTAGTGTGAATATACACATATAATATAGACGCATACGTGCACATATAAGTATATATAAAATGTCATATTCTATTTGAGTACTTGTAAATGCACATAAATATAAATACATTTTATACATATGCATATCTATATTTAGTATTGAAATAATATTTAGTGCAAGAGGTCTAAAAGCTCTGTGTTGGTTATAGGATCTTAAATATGAATCAGATAAACAGACATGAAATAAGCATATAAATATGTATATACAATAAGTATAAATTATGTTCTTTACCTGTTTATAGGGAAGCTTAATTTTAAGAGAGATAGGGGGTGCTCAGTGATTAGCTGAAAATACAGTTTTGTAAAATAATGATAATTTGAGGATCCCTCCTGGATTATAAACTTGGGTGCCCAAAAGAGTGGTTATTTAAGTAGAAGAGGTGTCTTTAAGGGAAATGATAAGGAAATTCACCCTGTGAGGAAACTGAATCTGATTGGGACTGTGACAGAAATGAGAACAGAGGAGAGAAGACAATGAGATGTGTTGAGGGAACGCTATCTATCAGAGTGCCTGCCACGTGGGCTAGTTTTTTGCCCCCAAAAGGCAAGGAAGTTATCCCTGAGATCTTACTGGTCCAGAGGACTAAGGCTTGAGCTTAGAGTCAATCTGTCTTGCTTTCATAGAGAAATCCATTTGTCAGCAGGGTAGGATATGGTGACTTGCATAGCCACAAGACATTTGCCAAATATAACAGTCTCTAGTTCCTTCCTTCCTTCCTTCCTTCCTTCCTTCCTTCCTTCCTTCCTTCCTTCCTTCCTTCCTTCCTTCCTTCCTTCCTTCCTTCCTTCCTTCCTCCCTCCCTTCCTCCCTTCTTTCCTCCCTCCCTTCCTCCCTTCTTTCCTCCCTTCATTCCTTCCCTCCTTCCTCTTTCTTTCTTGTCTGCTTTCTTTCTCTGTATAGGCTTTGTAGCCACTCAGTAAAATATAAGCTCTTTTCAGGCAGGGATTGTCTTATTTTTCTCTTCTTTTCTCCAGCGCCTATCATAAGTCTGGAACATAGAGGTTGCTTGTTACATCTAAATGAATGTAAAGAAGAAATAAATGAGAAGACCGGGAATTATCTTTCTTGTCTACCATGGAGCTCTGGGAGAGTATAGAGAAAGCATTTCAAATATCTGCACATCTTTTGAAATTTACTTTCTAACAAAAGGTGAGAAGTTAAATACTTCCAGTCTTACTTTAATGATAATGCTATCCTTTAAAATGTTGAGGAAGGCACAAGTGGAGCTTCTATTATGGATCTTATTTTGACCACTGTAGCTTAACTGGTTGTTGAAGGAGAAATTATCAGAAATTTTGGGGGAAATTATCACACCATCTTAGAGTTTGTAATAGAGGAAAAACCCTGATGACATGGAATAAAATATGTTCTGCATTTGTAGAGAATAGATTTCAAAAGGTTCAGAGAAACCAAGGGTAGGCTGTCATGATCTAATGTTTTACAAATGGGATAATGAAGACATCCTAGGCACAAAATAAAGCTCCTAAGAAGAAAAATAAAAAGATGCAAAGAACAATTCTAATGATAATGATATAAAGGAAGAACATGTGAGTACAAAGGAGACTAAACAGTGAACTTAGAGATAAAGATGAAACAGAAAAAATAAGTATAAAGGATGGAAAAAAAGGGGAGGTAATCCAAGGCAAAAATAAGATAGGTGTATGTTCTTAGATCAGGAGAATGATATGCACATACATACAGCACAGCACTTGTCAAAGCTTCTCATTCTATTTTTGTAGTCAATATGGAGAAATACAGGCCAGAAAATAGTATAGTTAGGTTAATTCACAGTTGGTTAAATGAATGGACCCAAAAAGTAGTTGTTATTTGATGTCAACAAATATGTGGGATCAAAAAAAAAGATTCATTGTAAGGTTTATGGTCTCTGGCATTTCAGTTGAGAAGCCCAGGGATCTGACTTTGGCCTTGTCAGATCTGAATTTGGCCTTAATATTTTTATTAATGACTTCAATGAAGGCATACATAAGCATGCAACCAAAATGGCACAAAATTAGAAGGGATAACTAACCTTTTAGAGTCAGGATACAAAAATATCCATGTTTTCTATTTGAAGGTTGTCACATGGAAGAGGGATTAGATTTGTTTTGTTTGCCTCAGAAGTCAGAATTAGGACCAAAGGTTTGGAGAGGAAGATTTCAATTCAACATAAAGGGAAAAAATGTTCCTAACGATTATAGCTACCCACAAATGGAATAGGCTATCTTGGGAGGTAGTAGGTTCTTAGTCCATAGAACATTTTAATTATTTGTTAGTAATGTTGAGGGCATTATTAGTCGCATAAAGGTTAGATCATGTAATCTCTGTATTTCTTGTGAGATTCTGTGAATATCCTGCCTCTGTGATAATTATTAGAAAATATAATTATTAACTAGCCCGAGGTATATTACCACTGGATGAACTAATTCAGAGGTCATTTATAAAGTTCCTCTGTAGTCTGTAAGACTGGGGTTGTAGTTTAGGCTCTAACATTAACCTTTCCATATTTCATTGTCCTAACCTCAAATATCAGAGGATTAGAGTAGGTGATCTCTGTGGTTTCCATAAGTACTTCACTCTAAAATAGTCTTTCTTATTTTACTTTGTCACATTCTACATTCAACCCACGCAATCTCCCACACCCACTCCCCCAATTTGACACTTGGTAGCATCACATAGTTCAACAGAAACTCCCAGAAGACTTAGACCTAGAATCTCTGACTAGACTGCTCACCTCAGGCTTCTACACATATATCTTTATAAGCATACAAATCACCTTCAGCCCACAGATGGTGGCAGATGATTGACATTTCTCACTTTGAGAATAAGTCACAGACCTGTACAGCCTGGCTATCATTTAGAGAATCAGAGCTTTTCTTTAAGCAGGGACCATGACCTCACAACATATTTTCTCAATTGGCACTATGAACAAGCCACAAGCAAAACAGAGACAACTGCCCTCCAGTGAGTGAAGGGCTTTTCAAGAAATTGCTAAGAATCTCATGTGCGTAGGATGACTTTGGCCCAAAGTCCCATTTCAACGGATTTGTTTTTCCTAAGCACTGCATTTAGAATTAACTGACATGGAAAATGTAAAGGAAATACTCACTTAAAGATTTTCTGTGTTCAGGTTTTTGTTCTTTTATTTCTCTGTCACAATGATCCAACAATTCTGTACTAGAAGATCTCTGGATTTTGAACAACTCCAAATTTCTTGATGTACAGCTTTGATCCTTTGGCTGCAGTGAAAACAAACAAAACAAAACCACTTAGGTCTGATATAGACAGCGTTTGTCTATTTCAGCACGGAATTTGTCAGAGCTTCTCATCCTATTTTGTGGGCAATGTGGAGAAATAGGCTAAGTATGTCTGATGAAAAAAATAGAATTAATGTAACATTATGTTCTCTGGAATTTCATTTTAATTTAAAAAAGAAAATTTTAAATGGGAAAATGTATGGGACAGGAGCCCAATTACAAACCCCATGAGTGAATTTATTTTTCAGATGTTATTTTGTTTATCATACTACATCCAGGGTGATAAAGACCTAATTTATTTCAAAGTTTTATCTTTCTCCCACGATGCAAACTGGACAAGATTAAAAGCTTATAAATCTCAGCAAAATTTTACAAAAAAATTCCCTTATGATTGTCCTATAAATGTCTATAATATGATTTTTTTCCCTCTCTCTTAAGATTTTGTAGAAATGAGCATCTTGTCAAGT
The DNA here is from genome assembly GCF_028583685.1 of Petaurus breviceps papuanus. Lineage (NCBI taxonomy): Eukaryota > Metazoa > Chordata > Mammalia > Diprotodontia > Petauridae > Petaurus > Petaurus breviceps. Next base: position 9,702,125 of record NW_027187323.1, read on the forward strand.
AATTTTGCTTCAGTGGAAAATCGATTTATTTTGAAGGAATCACCCTTCTAAACTGAAAGCTAGATCTGGCTGGGTAATTAAAAATAGTTTTTTTGAAATATGACATGCTTACTTTCAAAAGGAAAAAAAATTACAGCTCAATAGAAAAATAATAGTAATCGGATACAAAGGAATATTATTTGCTAGTGCTATTTTTGTAAATTGGCACTGTGAAAATGCATAAAGGGCTTAAATGTATTAATATTTCTATTTGAGAATATATATTATAGGCTACATAAACTGAAAATGTAAAAATTCATTAGTTATTAAGCGCTTGTGTGCTTTTTACAACCACCAGTAAACCAATGCCCTTGTTATTCTATAGAAATGAATTGTACCATTCTTTTTAAAGGGAAGAATAAAATGACATTTAGTCCCACAGTACTTTCTGCTGGACCTATTTTTCCCCCTCTGGAATACATAAGCTCAAAATAAATTAATATCTGTCAATCTACATCAGCTATTTAAATGTATGTGGTTTATATCCCTAAGCAAGGAGGTTTAAATGACTGTATTTTAATTAATAAAGGTAACAGCCAAAACAAATACACACCAATCTGTCAATTGCATTTTTGATTGCATGGAACCAATCCAATATGATGAAGTCGATATCTGACTGAAGAAGGAACTCATTTCCTGATACTGTTGTGATCTAGAGGAAAAATTGACAGGTAAGCAAACCATGTAAGATAGATCTTTTATACTTTAAAAAATATGATATTTTTTTTCAACATACACACTTTTGTAAACTGAAATGCTTTTTTTGCATTTTAGTAATTACTTCTCTGGGAATGAGGATAGGACCATTTTGAACCACTTTCTATAAACTGTTTGCTCATGTCATAACCAATATATTATTATCTCAACAATAAGAACTATTATCCAAGTCATCCCAGAACAGCATCTTTCGGACACAAGCAGCAAGATACCAGGAAGTTCAGAGACAATAGGTTCCTCAATCACAATCTCAAAATAAACTGGTGCACCTGAGCGGGACAGGATTCACCCCAAGGTTTTTGATTTTTATGTTGTCTTTTTAAAATCTAATGTGTTACTGTTTAATTTCAGTTTACTGGGGATTCTGAAACAGATTATTTACCAGAGAGACTAATGAAAACTTTTCCCAAAAAAGTGGTCAAATGAATAACATCCAGCAATTTCTATTTCCCTTATCATAGTGGCAAATAATAGGCAACTAATAAAGAACCAATTTACCAAGCAAGGGTGTTTAGTAAAATAAAATTCATTTATACTTTGACCCTCACATAGGGGAGATTTACCAAGTGAACATTCATTCCATTGATAGTCAGCTCTGTTATATTTTTGGATGTTTCTGGAGTGAAAATATGCATTTCTTTATCATGCTGAACTTCCCATTCCCACCCAGCCACACCCCTTTGTCTCATATTTGTGGTCAGAAGCATCAGGTTCATAGAAACTGAGAAGTATTCTTGCTTTCGCACATAAAGGGCTACTCAGAAAAGAATCCGATTATAGCGTATATGCAAACATTCCATTAGGCCATCAGACTGAAATGTGAGGCTATTTTCTTTGTGATATCAGCTTTGTGCTTCCTCACTAGAATGAACCCCTCTGCATACCATTTCTCCACCGATGTCACACAACAAGTGAGGTCTGAGGGATCTTGAGTTCTGACTTTTGAAAATATTCCAGAAAGAACCAGTCATCTTTTCATATTTTTAAAAGACTCAACACTAAAATGTGGTATTAGTTTTGAGCATCACAAACTATATTCTAACGTCAGTGTGATTCTACCCATCATCCAAATGATCATCAGTGACCAAAATAACTCATGCCACATAGCTCTATAATTAATTAGACAAATCTCAACTACAGTAATCTCCAAGTCCTTAAGAGAACTCCAAGTGTATTGGGTATTATTTAAAAAAAAAAAAAACGAAAACAAAACAAAAACCTTCTCTGGTGTCAATTTTCTTTATGATGTGACCAACCTTGTGTCAGGTTATGATTGCTTATCAAGGCAGTGTTCTTCAAAGTAGCGAAAAAAGTGTTACCATACTATGTGCAATTGTAACAAAGAAGGATTTGGTTAGTAGAAGGCACTTACTTTCCCAAATTTGAATTCAGACATATTATTGGGACTAAACTCTTTCTTTCCCTCCCTTTCTTTCTCCTCCATCCTCTCAAAGGAATGTAAGTTAGGGATGACCACAAGTAACTGAATCCTTTCTTTTATATCTCATCTTCAAGACAGTGAAACTGATAGTTGCCCCATGATCTGAATTGTTTTAATAATGTCCCTTCTTTAAGGTCCGTTTAAAGTAATCACTTAATAAAGCAGTGCCACGAAACAGTTTAACTTAAAATGAAGTAATTTCTGACTAGTGGCAGGCAGGTAACCAGTGAGGTGTATAAGATACTGGTTAACTAGTTATATAACAGACTTTTAACCTTGACTTTTAAAAATGAATTTCTGCTAAAATATTTTGGGGATATGAATGAATTCTGTAATATCACAATTTATTAATGTACATATGGATAAACAAACTAAATATAATGAAAGATCCCATCTACTACATCTCAGCCACTATAAATAGAGCCCTACTAATTTTTTTTAAAAAAGAATAACATTTGCAAAAAAGGAGTAACAAATATAAATAGCTTTATTGGGCTCTGAAGGTTTAGGAAAGATCCGAGAAAGTTTAGAATTCAGTCTACCAATATTCAAAATCTTTATAAAATGCAAGTAATTCATCATTACATTAGCATTTCTGTTGCATGCTATGCAGAGTATCTTTTACTGCTAACACAATCAAAAGCAAATTGCATTTGTAAGTTGCTTTGTCTGAATATATTACTTTAATAATCATACATAATCAGTAATTTATGAATAATTTTTTTAAAAGATAGAACAGAGAACTGGGTGAATGAGCTTCATTCAAAACATACTATCAGTGAGTTACAGTTCATATTCCTCCCTTTCTTTCTTTGTACTAATCTTCAGAGTAACTAGACAGTTTCAAGAAGACTGCTACTGCTCTCTACAGTTTAAATGCATCCACTTCTTAATTACAGTCAATAATTGACTTTGTTCTGCTCCATTCCAGTCATTCAGAGGAAAGCATTTCCAAAGGCTTTGGCTGGCAAATCCCATTTAATGTGTAGGTTTCCTAACCCACTCTTAGATATTACCTCTTTAGGATTTCTGATAAATAGTTCTTGGAAGGGTTTGCTGAACCATATTTGCACATTGAACAATCGAATTTTCAACACCCTTGGGAAAGATATCAATAAAGCATGCCAGCTTTGACTGAACCTTATGATTGAACAATTTATGATTACCATCTAAAGACATATATATTTAAAAAAAATAGGCTTAAATGATTCCATGCTAAGCTTGCTTATACATGCTCTCTATATTAGATTTTGCTGAAATAACCATAGGAGCTCAGAAAAAAAAGAAAGAAGAATTTACAGTAAACACAAAGGTCTCTGGTAAGAGCTGCCAGTTTCTATTTTGCTTAGTCTTCCAGTTTCGATAAATGTCTTTTGAAATCCCTCCTCTCCACTAAATCATAGTTGGAGATATATATCCTGTGACAAGTAAGCTGTCCTAATGAAGTGCCAGTGTTGTCAATAATACATATGTCTAAGTAATGGCAATCCTCTGGAATTGTCTAAAGTAATGTGTTCAAACTTTTTCAGGAAATAAGAATCCATTTGAATACCTGCTGGCAATACGTTTACGCTCAAGACATTTTAGGTATGTTCACTCAGCAGCACACATATTCTTTAAGACTTTTGTATCTAATACTAATTGAACAATGTTATTCTTTTGTTCCTTGAGGAGATTCCTTTGAGCAATGAAAATGGGAGAATTTGATTTCAGAGCCCTCCAAACCAAAGACATATCTGCTCCAAAATTATGTTTTGGCTTTTCATTAAGCAAAGGCTATCTTATTTATAATCTTAGTTAAGTTAGGACCATTTGGTTTTTAGAGCATAGTATTTCTGTATTTTTTTTGCTAAGTATAACTATTTTCTTCACTTATAATAGAAGCCCATTTTTTTTTTGGATTTCTGTGGACAGGAAATTTAACTCATATTTTGGGCTCCACCCATAGAGCTGGCTATAAGTGGGAGTCAAAAGATGTTTCATAGCTATAACTTTGACATAGATGAGGAAGCCTCAGTACCCATTTCAGCAATGAGGTTCCATTGTGTTCTTTTATGTGCTACATGAAAAATGATAGTAGAACATGAAAGTTTATACTATTCTAAGTTTTTCCTTATCTCATTTACCAGAAAATATTTAGGAGAGCTTATAATTAACCCGTAATCATAAACACTCTGTAAACACAACATATTTTCTTTATATACTGAACTGCATTTATCTTCAATAAGGTTGCAAAAGCAAGTGGAAGAAGTATCAAAAGTGTATGCCATCAACAGTTAACTAGGTTACACCTTCTTTTAGATGGGACTATCCTTCCCATACTCAGGCAGATCCATCAGTCAAGGAATATTTAGTAATAGCTTGTTATGTGCAAGCACTACATACAGGTCCTCTAAGTAGGTAGGGTTACATGCCACTAACTATATGGTGCAATTAATATTGAGGTGATCATCCACAGGTCTCTCAAAACTAAGAAAATTGTACCCAGATATAACACATTATAACAGTTTACTTTTGTAGAAAAATAAAAAGCACAGGCTTATATGATGCTGTAAAGTTTTCAAAGCATTTTACACATATTATTTCATTTAATCCTCACAACTCTGGAAGCAGATAATGCAAAAATGAGCACTCACACTGTCTCTATGAGGAAACAGAGTAGCAAACAGAATTAGTGATTTGCCAGCGTCAGTGGCAAGTACATGGTGGAGTTGAGATTTGAATCCAAATCTTACAACCTTAAATCTATAGTTTTATTACCACTGCTTTATCATCAGCATAAACTTTTTTGGCATATATTATATGTAAAGCACCACAGTGTGTACATGCTGAGGATTTATGACCCTTGTTTGAGACACGGAATATGCACATTTAAAAGTAGATTACAATATAATATAGCATGAGGTGTAGGTCAACTGCCAGGTCAAAGGGAGGAGAAGGAAGAATAGGGAGAGGGAGAGAGGGAGAAAGACACACACACACACACACACAGACAGACAGAGAGAGGCAGAGAGAGACAGAAAGACAGAGAGAGAGGAAGGGAGGGTGGAGAGAGACAGAGACAGAGAGGTAGAGAGATAGAAAATATGAGTATAGAAGCTTGGTATATTGTCCTTTAAAACTGTGCTAATCATATCTCTGGTGTTATAACAATATAATCACTAGAGCAGGAAAATTAATTTCCTACAGGATCTCAAAGCATCCAATGAATATTCACTTTTCTAACATTCTTGAGTGTAGAACATCTATAAAAAGGAGGAAATTAGGGCATGATGGAGGCTACTGTCAACAATAACAATAAAAATAACAGGAACAACATATTTCTATGAAACTTTGAGATTTATAATGAACTTTCCTCACACTAACTCTGAGATAGACACTACAAGTATTATACCACTTCACAGATGAGAAAACTAAGATCCAAACAACTGAACCTTTAATCAAGCCATCATCATAAAAATTGGCAAGATTTTGAGATTCTAAGGATTGTGACTTAAAGCTCCCACATATCTATGGTCCAGGTGATAGAGCACTGGGAGACCTACCTCAGACACTTATTAGCTACATGACCCTGGGCAACTCACTTAATATCTTTCAGACTACAAATTTAACATCTTAGGAGCCTGATTTCTAGTATCATTGTTTCCTTCTTAATCAAAAGCACACTAGAATATAAATATATCAGAACAGGAAAGGTTCAGTATATAGTCATCATAATTTTGCTTGCATTTGTGAAATTGAGTGTGTGCCTTTTTTTCCTTTTGTATTTTAAGAAATGTAATCAAAATTATTTTTTAAAAAGTTGTTTCTTCTTTGTAAACCTTGACTCTCATCACTCCAATAACTTTTTTTTCTGATAAGTCATACATAAACTCTCAAAAACTTATAGTATACACATCACATGTTATTATACATACATGCAAATTCATTTGTTTATGTGCACATATGTATGCATATATAATTATGTATCATGGCATAGTGGATACATTGCAGGTGTCCAAGTTGGTAAAACCTAGGTTTGAGTCATGCATCTGAGAGAAACTGGTTGTGTGGCCTTGGTCAAGTCATTTACTTCATAGCACTCCCCAGCAATTTTCTAGAATTATATTGTATGATGACTGGTAGTCTGCACTTGTGGTGAGAATTTCTTTTCTGAGAGTCCCCCACATCAATCACAAGCCTGTATATAATTCTGTCTGTCTGTCCATCTGTCTATCCTATCTATTCATTAGTCAGAAATATTAAGGTCCCAAACTCCAGCAATGAAAGAGAGAGAGAGAGAGAGAGAGAGAGAGAGAGAGAGAGAGAGAGAGAGAGAGAGAGAGAGAGAGAGAGAGAGAATTATAGGATTTAGTTGCATTTTTTTCATCTTACATCATAAATTGCACACATCATATAGGTGATCAAATGAGGGTTGTCATGGTTATACTAATAGTTAAATTACTTAGTGGGCTCAAAGGTATTTATGGCTACTAAAGAAATTAAATTATCTAGGCTGCATGTCTGTCTCAAATTACAGTCTGGCATTAGTAACCCCTAACATTTTTCTGACCAATAGAACAAAGTTATCATAAAAGTAAGGGTGAAATATCAGTTCAGAGTAAAAGGTCTTCAACTTGTCTTTCCAAAAATGTTACTTGTTAAAACATTTTGTGAGAAAGTATTTGCCTTGTGTTCCCAATGTTGCTAGATGTTAAGTAAATATATGCTAATTGCAAAAAAAGAGGTTGTTTTGGCAACTCTCTTATTAAAATGCATTTGTAACCCCCATCTGTCATGAAAGTTTTGAAAAGTTTGTTTACTTTGGATAGCAGCCTTATCCAGGGTTACCCTAGCAAACAATGATAGCAGTCTTCAGAAGTTGTGTGAGGAACAAGCCACTGGGGAACCATTTTTGTTTTAATTGGCACACACAAACACTTTTCTGGTCTGTCGAGAAGATCAAGCTAATATGCATGGAGGGTGTTATATTCTGAGCTTTGGGGAGCAGTAAAGCTCCCTTTATTTAAGTAATTTAAATGATAGACTGCAAAAACTTTGCAAGTCAGAAAAATGTTTTATCCTTTCTTAGGGAATATTTGTTTTAAGCAACAAAAAATGTTCTACATATCTAAAGATGTTGAACCTTATGTTATAATCACTCGGCTTCTTCTGACTCTGTGAAATGTTACTAAATCGACTCACTGCTAAATAAAGCAGACAAGCCAGAGCTCCCGCCTTTCTACAACTCCCCCTGTCTTAACAAATCCAAATCTATTAGTTTCCAGATGATTATTAGCTAAATTTTCGATGTGTTTGGGTGACTGATTTGCCTATACACTCATCAGAGACCTAGCTAGTATTATCACATCAAAATAACCTGATCACATAAGTAATTTGTTTTTTAATAGAAAGTAAACAACTCTTTGGATTACACACATTACAGATCTCAAATGGATTCTAAATCTTAAAAGTTTAAGGTGAGTCTTGCAAGGACCAATGCTTTCCTATGTAAAATTGAGCTGCACTTTTGTTAGCCAAACAATTTAGTCCCTGCATTCTCACAATATGAGTTTGTTTGTATGATAAAAATTTTCTTTGTTCTGAAAATTCACACTGTCAGGAAAAAAAGGAGAAAATACCCATACTAGCTGCCCTTTGAGAAAGAGTAGTGAACCACCCACTCCTCTTCTTTGCTTCCTCCAAAGACCATAGAATCAAAGGAGCATAAATAAAGAGGTGGAAGGGACCCTCAGTGGTCATACAATCCAAAGCACTCAATTTACAGAGAAGGAAACTCATAACCAGATACTATTAATTAGGGAGCAGGTGTTAGAGGTGGGGTTTGAACACAAGTTCAATGAATCCAGAACCCCTCAGCATATCATACTAAATAACAAGTGATCAAAAATGTAAACAAATTTATTTTTACTGTCTTCAATAATTATAAAATAATAATTATTTTAAGTACCCAGTCTTTTCATTGTTACATGAAATTGAAAGCATGTATACATTCAGAACTCCTTTAATAATTTTCAGCGAACAAATTCAGCAGTCTGACAATAAACTAAATTGTTTCTTTTGTCTGTAATGCTAAAAATAAATATTACTGAAAATAGTTGACAGAAGTCTTTGATGGCTGAAGGCATCAACTTAGTTCTATTTACAGTTAATTTTTAAACCCAGAGGGAAGTTTGCTCAAGATAAACTAATCATCCCAGAATTTCTATTCTGCCAATACCCAAAAGCCATGTGTCACTAAAACATTTGAGTAGCCACAGGACTATAACTTGCTCAGTCAATGGTGTTAGAACATCTGCTGTCGACTTCACCTACCACCACGTTAAAATGAAGAGAAATTTGATAATTCAAGTCAATGTAGAGACTCTTTAATTATCTGTGCTCTTGTAGGTGTTTGAATATGATTTATTGTGCCAGTTGCATGCATAATTTCCATGTTACCTATAAACATGTTTAGTAGATGAATTTTCAATTTGAAAAAAAGTCCTGATGCTTTCTAGTCTAGTACCATAGACACCCAATCTTCAGTGTGCACTAGTAGACATGGCATTTGTACAATATTCATAGCTACCATAAAATCATTACTTTACATCCTATCAAGCTCCCTTTGCTTCTTTCTCACCATTTTATTTTGTATTTACAATGTATATAATTTGCATTTCCTTATCTGTGTATATGTTGTTTCTTCTAAGCAGAATGTAAGACTCTTGATCGTAATGATAATTATATCCTTAGTGTCTGACACATAGCTTAATAAATGTCTATTGAATAAAGTTCTGGTATCTGTGCAAATAGGGCAAAATTTGGAAGGACTTCAGATGAATAACAAAGAGTTATGTTCACATCTTAATGAGCACTTTTGTCTGATTGCATTCTAATATCATGTACAAATTATTTTTCAACTTTTTTGGGTAATCATCAAGTATGAATTTTCTTTCCATCTTTCACCTCCTCGCCCTCTTTATTCCCAATCCCTCAATTTAAAAAAAAAGAGAAAAATAAAATTCATAAAACATACAGTCAAAACAAATTTCAACATTGGCCATGTTCAAAAATATATGTCTCATTTCCATTTCAAATATATCCCCCCTAAGATTGGATGTGGGTAGCCTGCTCAATCCTGTTTTCTGGAATAATGGGTGCTCACTACATTGATTAGAGTTACTAAGTTTTTGAAAATTGTCTTTGCAATGTTATTATTACAATAGTTGTTCTCATGGTTCTGTTCACTACACTTTGCATCAATTCATATGTAATCCAGGGTTTCTCTGAAATTTTTCCTTTTGTTATTCTTAAGGCACAATAACATTGAAATATATTTTTAAAACAAAACCTAATTATCCACTTCTCAGTTGATGGGTATCCACTTAATTTCCAGGTCATTATAACTTCAGAATAACAATGACTATAACAATGACAACAACAAACAATTTGTTACACCATTTTCAGTCATGTCTCATTCTTTGTGACATGCTTCTGAGGGGAGGTGTGGGGGGGGGTCTTTGCAAAGATACAGGAGTGAGTTGTCATTTTCTTCTCCAGCTCATTTTTATAGATGGGGAATTGAGGCAAACAAGGTTAAGTAACTTGTCCAGGGTCACACAGTTTCCAAGGCTGGATCTAAACTCAGGTCTTCCTGACTTCAGGTCTGGCCCTCTATTGACAGCTCCATCTAGTCGCCCTAATAGAGTATTACTAGAAATATTTTTTGTACATATGTCTAATCATGGTATGATTAGGTAAGAAGTGCAGTGGCTAGATTACCTGGCTTGGAGTCGGGAAGACTCATCTTCCTGAATAAAAATCTGGTCTCAGACACTAACTAGCTGTGTGATCCTGGGCTCAACCTTGTTAGCCTCAGTTTCCTCATCTGTAAAATGAGCTGGAGAAGGAAATGGAAAATCACTCCAATATCTTTGCCAAGAAAATGACATGTGGGGTCATGAAGAGTCAGACATGACTGTAATGACTCAATAGCAGCAACAATAACTAATCACACTTTCGCTGGATTGACTTTTGGACATAGTTCAGAATTATAATATTCTGAATGTAGTTTATTTTAAAATAACAATAACATTTATATAAAGCCTACTACGTGCCAAGCAATGTGCAAATGATTTATAAAAATTTCATTTGATCCCCACAATAACCCAGAGACATTGGTGCTATCATAATTCCCATATTATGGCTGAGGACAGTTAAGGCATTAAGGACAGTTAAGAGATTAAGTGACTCCCTTGAGGTTATATATCTAGTAAATATCTGAGGTCAGATTTTTACTCAATTCTTCCTGATTGCAGGTCCAGTGTCCTATCCACCATACCTCTTAGCTACCCTAATAAAGTTATCACTAGAAATATTTCTGTATATAGGTCTGATTAGTGTATCACCAGATCAAAATATGTACACATCTTTGTCTTTGGCTTTCTGGACATAGTTTCAAATTGCTTTCCAAAATACATATAGCAATTCACAGCAACAGTAACTGTGCATTAATGTGCCTCCCCCCACCAACTTCTTCAATATTTGTCATTTTCCTTTTTTGTCAAATTGATGGTTATAAGGTTGAATTTCAGAGTTGCTTTAATTTGAACTTCTCTAATTATCACTGATTTGGAATGTTTTGATATCCTTGGGTAATTTATCATTTTGGAATGAATTTTATTCTTATAAATTTGAATTAGTTCATTAGATATCTTAGAAATGAAACCTTCCTTTATCAGAAAAATGCTATAAAGATTTTTCTTTAATTATTTCTTTCTAATACCAATTGTATTTCCTTTGCTTTTGAAAAAAAACTTTTAACATTATATAATCAAAACTGTTCATTTTATCTTCCATAATTCTCTCTATACTACATTTTTTTTCATGAACTCTTCTTTTATCTATAGATCTGAAAGGTGATATCTGTCTTGCTTTCCTGTTTACTAATTGACTTTTTATAATTAGTCACATATCTATTTGGGGCTTATCTTGGTATATGGTGTGAGATGTTGTCCTAAACTTAACTTCTGATAGACTATTTTCCTATTTTTCCAGAAGTTTTGTAGAACGATTAGTCTTCACCCCATTAGCTGGGGATGTTGGATTTAATCAAACATCATGAAGTTGTGCTCATTCACTTCTGAAGACTGTATACTTTGACTATTCTATTGATCAACCTCTACTTTTTTAACTAGTACCAAATAATGTGATGATTAATGCTTTATAGTATAGTTTGAGGTCTGCAACTTCCTCATTTCCCCCCATGGTTTACCTTTAAATTTTTGATCTTTTGTTCCTCCAAGCGAATTTGTTTAATTTTTTTGAGTTTAGCTCCCTAAAAAAATCACTTTGATAGTTTTACACAGTGAAACAATATGTAAATTAATTTAAGTAGCATTATCACTTTAATTATTTTGCCTTAGCCAATCTATTAGCAATTAATATTTCTTCAGTTATTTAGGTCTGCCTTTATCTCCATAAATGTTTTATAGTTGTATTCTTATTGTTCATATGTATATCTTAGAAGGTAGTCTCACAATTATTTTAAGTATTTTATAGTTATTTTAGATGGACTTTTTTTTTCATTTTGTTGGCAACATAAAGAAATTCTGGTGGTTTATGTAGATATATGATTATTAGTCTCTTCAAGAAATTAAAATTCAACTAATTTTAGGTGACTAAATTAATTTTATTTTCTCTTTTCCTGTGCTTATTCTGTAGAATATCTTTTTCTTGTCAAACTAATATCACTTCCATTTTTAGTAGTATACCACATCATAGGTATATACCACATATACATTATTAGGAAGCCCTACATTTTATTGCCATTACATATAATTGTAGCTCTGTGTTTTAGATAGCTACTAGTTTTCATATTAGGGAAAGAAAGGTCTATTTATTTCTATTTTTTATGTTTTTTTCCTTTTTAAAAAACATAAAAAACCCAGAAAAGGTGGTTTATTTTGTCAAAAGCTTGACAAAAGCTTTTGTCAAAAACTATTCATACAACTGTATGATTTTTATCGTTCTTGTTTTGTTATCAATGTGGTTAACTATATTTTCAGTTATCCTGATATTGAACCAACTCTACATTCCTGGTATTAAACCCAACCTGGCCACAGTTAATAAACTTTTTGATATGCTGCTGTAGTTTCTTTATTAATACGTTATTAACATTTTGCATCAATATTCAGCATGGATATTAATGTAGGGTGTTTTCTTCTACTTTGATTCTTCCTGATAATATAGAAGGAATTTAGTTGACTTCCCTTGTTTTCCTATTTCTCAAACAACTAATTTAATATAGAAATTAATTGTTCTTTGAATGATAGAATTTATGAATCTATCAGGTTTGTGGACTTTTTTCTCTTTTGATAATTCATTTATGACCTGTTCAAATTTTTTTTTTATGAAATTGTATCATTTATTTTTCTATTTCTTATTCTGTTTAACTGGGAATTTTACATTCTGGCAAATATTTACCTACATGTCTCTCCACCTTGTTCACAAGGATAATGTGATGGATTTTGTGAAATGCTCTACTAAAATAACGGTTAATAATGTTCATAGAGTATTTCACTGACCTACCAGTCATAAAACGAAATGAACTTGAATGAATTAAAAAAAACCACTTATTAAGTACTTATTCTATGCCAAGTAAAGAGCTAAGCACTAGATATACAAATACAAAAGCAAATATCGTGTCTGTCCTCAAGGGGTTTATAGTCTAAAAGGGAGACAACACACAAAGAAAAACAAATGATGGCCATGGAAAGGTACTTTAGTTATGGGGGTGGTGGTTGGGCCACAGTGGAGGAAAGAAACATATCTTATCCAGGAATAATGCAGAGTAGATTTAGGTATAGTGCTAAAAGAGATGAGACCAGGAGGAAGGAAGTAGACAAAGTCAGGAGTGAAATGAGGCATGGTTGGGACTTCTCCTGAAATAATGGTTGAGGTAAGATAGATAGTGTAAGCTCACTTAAGACAGACTATTTTGTTTAGGTTTTTGTGTGCCCATGGCCTAGCACAGTACAATGCATGTGGCGGGTTATTTAATAAATGTTTGTTAAAATGAACTGTATTAGGCTGGCATGACTTGTTCTTGATGATGTCATTCTGACTCTTAGTGATTGCTGATTCCCTTTCCAAGCACTCTGGAACCATTCCTGTGTGCATCACAATGAAGGAGGAATTCCAAGCTTGGGTTCTTGCTTCCATTTCAATGACAATTATGGTTTCTGTTTCTGCCACAGTTTCAGTAGCTTCTGTGGGTTAGTAAACATAGTGAAGAGCTTTGGTCAGGGCTCTGGCTAGTGTGCCAGACCTGATCTCACTACTTGAACTCACTACCTGAGTCTAGTTATCTAGTTTGATATCAGAAGACATTGCTTTATGTACATCCTGGGGGGTTAAGTGCCACCTTTCCTTCTTGGCAATGCCACCTCAAGTCCTAAAAATAATATTTTTAGATTAATAGGACATTAAAGAGCACAATTGAAAATTCTAAGAAAATGTATGGATGCCCATTAAGGTCTGAAAAAATAGAGATCGAGTTTTCCAAATTCCCTGTAAGCCAGATAACAATTGAGCATGCAAGTCATCAGAAATCTTGAGGCAAAGGGAAAAGAAGCAATTCTTAATCCAACTTGGTGACTAGGATGAAGCTGTCAATTGACAGTTTTCCTAAGGGTGGAACGTAGGCTCTCTTTCTGTGACCTTCCCTGTCTCTTTCTTTTCCCCCTATCAAAGAAGACAGTCCAGATTGCTCCCTGACTTCCTTTTCTCTTTGTGAAGAACAAGAAAAAGGAGTTGTAGTTCAATGAAAATAATAGTAAATGATGAAATCTGCTGAATTTCTTTCTGGAAAAATACAAGTAAAGCCAGGATTTGTTATACACATTAAAAAAAATAAACATTTTGGGTGCCTCAAACACCAAGGATTTTAGTTAGAACCGAATAGAGATATTCTGATTGAAGGCCTTCTTTATATCCCCAAAACCATTCCTTGAAGGCAATTAACACATTTGACTATACTGAAAGGCTGTCTCCATAGTTCTAGTGCCTGATAGCCATGACTATTACAGAAAATTTTTCCCTATTAATAGCCAAGACAGTCGATTATGGCCAAACAATATATTAATTAAATTTCTTTTCATTTATAATTGAAAGTCTTTCTCCTGCTCACTTGTAGAATTTTTTGTTTCTAAATTGAATTATTCAATTTAACCACTATGTGTCTTAGAGTTTGTAGCCTTAGGACTTTCCCTGCCCTGGAGAAGGGCTATAAATTCCTTCAATTGGAAGTTTGTTTTCTGTGTTCAGAAGTCTTGAGAAGTTTTCTTCTATTATTTTCTTGTATTTTACTGTTCAGATTTTTTGATTTGTCATGAAATTCTGAGAGATTTAGGTTGTCTTTTTGCATTCTATCATTGAAATCAATATGTTTTACTTAAATAGAAAGCTTGTTTTCTTTTAATGTTACTGTTTTTTTTGTTTCTCTTCTTCTAGATTGTTTTTTACTTTGGTATGTTTTTATTCCCAATCAGCTGTCCTATTTTTTTAGTAAGACTTGCCATCACAAATTCAAGTTTTTCTATTCTGCCGATTATTTCTGCTGTACAAGCTATAAATTCTGCTATCACAATTCTCATTTTTCTTTGAATCTACTCAAGAACAAAATATTGTGGTTCCATATTATCCTTAGAATTCAGGGGGTCCTCAGTCTCATTGAGTGTTGAACTTTTCCTCTTTGTTTCACAGTATTTATTCTTAGATGCCTGAAATAATTTACTAGATCTGGAGCCTATTTTCCTTTTGCTGTTAAAACTTTCCCTGTTGGCTTAGCTGATCATGCTAGAGATCTTCAACTTTTCCTCTTCCTCAGATTTTTGGTAATTTCAGTTCCCTCCTATGCCATACTGCATCCTCCCACCCTGCCCCCACCAGTTATTTTTCCCTCTTGCTCACTTTCTGTCTCTCTACCTGCTGATGGTAGTTTCCTTAGGTGCTAGAGCTCAAAGTGTCTTAACTTAACTTTCTCCCATCAGGAACAGTTCATGATTTACAGCCTAGGTCTCTGAGTATTGTGACTTTCTTGGGTATAGATCTGGTCTCAGCTGGGTGTTAGGTTCATTGCCTCAGGTTTAGGGGAGTTCCATGCAATTTTCCACACATGGTATCCTTTCCTATTTTTTCTGTTTGTCTGGCCTGACAGTACAGAGTACCATCATCCTGGTAGTATTGTAGACTGGGATGAATTCTGTCATTTGAAGTTTGGCTCTGGGGGGAAGAGTGAAGTAGGGTGTAGAATTGAGCTCTATTTCAAACCCAGAGAAGTGTCCTGCCCCCTTTCCTCTGCTTTTTCTACTCTTCTGCAGAGATCTTTTGCACAACAGAATACTACCATGGTTCTGACACATTTCAGCAAATTTCTTAGGTTGCAACTTAGATCTCCATGGTACTAGAAAGATGGAGGTGGAAATAAAACATCTAAGACAGATATGTTCAACAATAACAAAAGGGTCTCATTCCCCTTTACTTATCTTCCTAAATCTCCTATTTAAGTTGAGGGAATCATCATCATTTTAGTCACCAGACATTCATAAAATCAGAACCATCTTGACTCATACATCCCATTTACCACCCTCCCCAATATCCAAGTCCATCACAAATTCAAGTTTTTCTATTCTGCTGATTATTTCTGCTGTACAAGCTATAAATTCTGCTATCACAATTCTCATTTTGAATATTCAACATAGTCTCTCCTAGATTAATATAATAGCATCCTAACTGGTCTCTCCATTTATAATCTCTCTTCCCCTTAATCCCATCCTTTAAGTAAATGTTAGCATCTTGTAAAGCACAAATCTGACCATGTCATTTCCCTACTCTAGAAATTTCAGTGGTTCCCTATTCCCTCTAGAATAAAGTGCAAACTCTTCTGTATGACATTTAAATCCCTTCATTATGTGGTGATAAAATGTATTTCTAAATTGATTTCTCATTACTCCCCTTCATGCATTCCATGTTCCTGACAAACTGGCCTACACGTTGTTCCTCACGTATGACATTTCATCTCCCACTTGTGTACCTTTGTAGAGACTCCCCCTTGTGTCTGAATACATTTCCTTTTCAGCTATGCCTCTTCGAATTTCTTCTCAAGGATGAAAGTGGCACATTCTACATGAGGCTTTTTCTGATTCCTCTAGTTGCTATGGCTTCTTCCCTCCTCCCATCAAATTACTTTTTGTGTTGTTGTGGTTTTGGGTTTTTTTTTTTTTTTTACTTATCTGTGTGTCTTTTTATTTTTGCCCCCAGTAGGATATAAGCTATTAGAAGACAGATTTTTTTTTCCTTTTTCCCCAGTGTCTAGTACAGTGCCTTGCATATAGTAAACACTTAATAAATACTTGTTCACTTGAATTGAATTAACTCACATAATTCATTGAGGTACTGAAGAATCATAGACACTCATGAAACTTTAATTGGTATATCATGATTATATCCATCAATTGCAAAAAAGCATCATTTACTTTAAAAAGGAAAAGAAACAAAACATGAATATCTCTGGAGGTATGGGTGGTGATTTTTCCAGTAGATTTATTCAGAAGCAGTAGATAATTTCACAGTTTCGGTGCCTTAATGAAAAAGGTACTTTTTTTTTTTTTTTAAAGCAATCGGGGTTAAGTAACTTGCTCAAGGTTACACGGCCAGTTATTTCTGGGTGTGGTACTGAGTATCAGGGGCCAGATTTGATCCAGGTCATCCCGACACTGAGTCACCTGACCGCCCCTAAGCAATTGGGGTTAAGTAACTTGCTCAAGGTTACACGGCCAGGTGTTTCTGGGTGGGTGCTAAGTGTCCGAGCCCGGGATTCGATCTGCAGGTCGTTCTGACACTGGAGCCGGGGCTCTTACTCGCTGTGCTACCTGGCCACCCCAAAAAAGGTACTTTTGCTGATACTTTATTACTCATACATGTCTCCTATTAATAAGTGCTGAGACTGCACAACAAGGAAAAAAAAAGATGCTGCAGCATGTATCTTTATGGTATTGTAACATATTTGGCCATGATTATGAGTGTTTATAAAACATTCAAGAATTGTTCCTTGTCTACTTACATTAATGAGAACACCTGTTAACTTTAGCACCATACAGACTTATTTGCATGAGATTCAGGTTTTTGCATACTGTACATCACTTTTTGAAACAATTAGATGCTTATGGAGAAATATAGCCAAATGAAGAACAGCAGCTTGAATGCCTTGCGGCCCAATACAATTCAACTCCAGGTTTCAATGAAGAACAGAAATCTGCTGAATTACAATACTGCCAGTTAGGAGAGAATTTGAGGTGTATTTTATCCTTTTCACATTTGGAGTACAGCAGATACATGTAACATTTGTGACTCAATCTTGAAGCAGAATTTCAGCCAAGGAAGAATGTTCCTATTACAAGGAAGCTATAAGGGTAGAGGAACAATGTGAAATTTCAGTGTCTCTGAGTCCCTAAACCAAGGACTATTTTGAATTCTGTCTTAAGTATCTGATGGTCTGAACTCTCCATTAATACTTTTGACTGGGTAAGAAATCTAGCAGGTTTTTCTTCCTCTCCATGCTTCTTTCCAACATCAAAGATATCATTTTATGTGGAAGGAACTTGATAGGAAAGAATACATCCTGTGCGCAACAGGGAGTAGTGAAAAGTGAGCAAGACCTCTAGGGGAGGTTTGGGTCTGAACATTCACAGGCTGTGAGCCGACCCATTCATGAACCTCAATTTCCTCATCTATAAATGGGGGATAATAATACCTATGGTATCTATTTCACAGAATTTTGGCTAGGACCAAGAGAGATTTTATATGTATACACATATATGTACATTTAAAAAAAGTCTTAAAGTACTATATATACATCAGCAACTATTATGAGGGAGTAGGCTCGCACATGATACATTGTACTATTCAATTAGAGGCAGTTAGGTGGTGCAATAGGTAGAGTGCCAGACCTGGAGTCAGGAAGACCTGAGTTCAAATCTGGCCTCAGGCACTTACTAGCTGTGTGGCTTAACCCTGTTTGCCTCGGTTCATTCATCTGTAAAATGAACTGGAGAAGAAAATGGAAAACCACTCCTGTATCTTTGCCAATAAACCCCCACAAAGAGTCAGACATGACTCCAAATGGCTGAACAATAGGTAGTGCAGTGACTAGAACTTGGGACTTGGAGTAAGGGAGACCTGAATTCAAATCTTGCCTCGCTCACCTAGTCTCTGTTGGATAAATCACTCAACCTCTGCATGCCACAATCATCGCATCTATAAAATCTGTCTGTCTCAGTTTCCTCACCTGTGAAATGGGCCGAAGGGAGGAGGTAATCATTCCTATTTCCCAAGGTTATTGTAAAAATAAAATGAGGTAATATTTGTTAAACACTTTGCAATCCTGGAAAATAAAGCCACATAAATGCTAGCTATTTAATTTTCTAATGATGACAGAATTCTCAGGAATGACACAGAACTGACCCAAATAGAAAATACTCTGTAAACCCCTTAAACAAAGGGGTTAGTTGTATTCATTTCTGAGAAAAAAATCCTCTTTCTTCCATAGGTCCCATTCTGTTGGCACTTGTGTCTGCCACTTCAAACAGAACATTAGAAATGCTGTGATTAAAATATATTCTGTTATTGAAAAGAGAGCACTTGCTCCAGTCTGTGGATTCACAGCCTCTATTATCATCATTATATTTAAGAGGTGCAATATTGACATCCAAATGACTCAGTTAGTGAGATATTCTAAAGATAAATGTGTATTTATGATCCAAAGGAGAAGTGTGATTTATAACTATTTTGTCAGACGACATAAAAACAGTATTTCTGTGCACAGCTAGTAAACACGGATTAGCCGGGGTGTCTCCAGAATATTCCCACGGGGATCAAAAGCAATATGTACTGGTAAATGTGGGAATTAGGAAATCACTATTGGAAAGGGTGTGGATCCTGTGCAGAGACTGACAGCTAATTCTCTCTCTAATGCCCACTGTGTCCAGTACAAAATGAAGTGGAGAGTTGGGGAATAACTGGTAAATTTTAGTGGCAGAGACTGTCAAACTGGGTAATTTAGAAACAGATCTAATATCATGCTTCCCACTATTTTAGCCTGGTTATAATTATTTGTGGTTTCTGATTATTTCAGAGCACTGCACTTAACTAGGGTTTCATCTGACCTAGAATTGTTACCCTATTAAAAAAAAAGATTGTCATTGATGTGGATTGAATGATCACATATGTGGTTAGGGGGCTTATAATTTTTTTCCACTATTACCCTTTATAAGATTAAAGAAAAAAGAAATATAATGGAAGTGAGTGGAGGGAGGACAGGGAAAATTTTGCTGCAAAGTTTGTATGAAAATCATAACTTGTCTACCAGAAAATTTCCCACCTGTCTTCAAAACTAGAGGGCCTAATCATTAAGAAAAATATTAAAAGTGTCTGAAGTTTCTAAAAACTACAATTTTCTTAACAGTATTTTTAATGAACCAGCTGTCACTGTAAATTTGACAATGGAATCTGCTTCAGGGCACATACCTAATAACTGGGAAATCTCTATTGACACCCTACTCCATGCACAATGTTTGTAAAAATATCAATGCCCTTGATTCCCAGAAATCAAATGAAACTTGTAGTGGAAATAGTATCCTTCATTAATATATATATATATATATATATTATGAATTAGAAAGCTGGAGTGACACTCTGAACCATATGGGTGACGTGCTGACACATCTTTGGAAAGCCAACCATAAGTATTTGTTGAGAAGCCCTGAAATACATTGGATAGACAGCCTTAGAATCTGAAAGACCTGCATTCGAATATTGTCTTAAATACTTACTAGTTATGCAACTTTAGGCAGATCAAATAACCTCTTGGAGCCTTAGTTTCCTCATCCATAAAACAGGAATAGTGATGATGATGATGATGATGATATATAGCTCACAGGATTATTGTGAAGGTCAAATGATATAATGGATGTAAAATAGTTTATAAAATTTAAGTACTATATTACGTTCAGCATTTTGTTTATTTTTTTTTTAATAACGGGGAAAAAACACAGTATTTGATGGCAGGAGAAATCTAGGAATTCTGCCTCTATTGCTAACTAGCCGTGTGACTGAGCGAATAATGTAAGGTTTCTGAACTTAAGACCTCATTTGAAAATGTGGAAATTAACATCTGTAGTACCTACTTCATGGGAGTGTTCCAAGTATCAAGTTAGATAATGTAAAATACTTTGTCAGTATTGAAGAACTATGAAATATGAGCAATTATTACTGTTTATGTGGCCTGGAGCTTCAAACACCATGGGGGAACCAAAAAGAAATAAATATAAGATATGACCACTGCTCTGGAAGACTTTACTATCTGACTGGGAAGTCAAGATGAACACATGTGAAATAGAGAACAAAATAAGACATTATATTATGTTTATTTAATTAAGTGCTAAATGCTGTGGAGCAAAACTCTTAAGTGCTATACCAGTGAAGAAAAGGAAACAAATACAGTGGGAGTTGAGTTGGACCTTGAAGAATGCATAGGATTTTAATAGATATAGAAGAATGGAAAGATGATTCAAATTCCAAGTAAGAAGAGTTTAAGCAAAACAAATTAGGTGGGAATGAGTAAAGTATGTGTGTGCATGTGTGTGTATGTGTATGTGTGTGTGCCTGCATGTTTGTACATGTGTGCATGTGTGTTTATGTGGAGGGAAAGGGAGAGAAGGAAAGGGGGGAGTAGGAAGGGGAGAGATAGAGGGAAGAGGACGGAAGGAGATGGATAAGGTGGGGAGGGAGAAGGGGAAGGAAGAGAAAGAGATAGGGAGAGAGGGGAGGGGAGGGGAGGGGAGGAGAAGGGCAGAAGAGAACAGGGTAAGAGAAGAGAGGGAGAAATGTATATATATATATATGTGTGTGTGTGTGTGTGCATATATATAATTTATGTATGCAGTATGTATAAATATAATTTGAAAAACCTATGGACTTTCATTTTAGTGTTTAAAGGGAGAAATAGATGGTTTAAGAAGATCAATTTAACTTGAGTAGAAGGTTTATATTAGAATATACTGACAGATAGGATTATACAGTTGGGGACAGAGTATAAAAATTTGGTAGAGAAATCTGGAGTTGGCATGATGTGGTTGTAGAATGAGTACAAGGGGATCTGTCATTTAAAGCTATGTTACCTTGGCTAAGTCATTCTGGACTTCAGTTGTGTCAAGGGGAAAAATCAAAGGAATGAATTATATTGTTTTAAGGTATTTTCAAGAAATGTCAGGATCTGATTTGGTATCTTGCTAAATTAGGCTCTCAATTCGGAGGGTGTAGGTTTGTGAGGAGGTCAATGGCAATGAGGGAAATAGTGTTTTAGGAGAATAACTCTGGTGTAATTTAGGATGAAATAAAAGGGAAATGTGTATATTTATTTGGGTCTGTGATTCAGTTTTGACAATTTGATAGTTTTGACAGTATCACAATGATCAACTCTACTATCGTTGATTCTTTAGAACTGAGTGAAAATTATTCTTCCAGAGAAGTGTAGGATCATAGGCTCCTAGATCTTTACTGGCAAAAGACCTCATAGGCCATGTCATACAACCCCACCATATTAAAAACAGGGATACTGCAGTCAGGAGACATTAAGCAACTTAAGATAATGTAGTAAGCCTGAGAGTAGTAAGCATCTTAAAAGTTTCAGAGACAGAATGTGAACTCATGTCATCTTATTCCACTCCCAGAAATCTATAACTGACCCCTGCATTGCTATTCTGATGGCCCTTTCCTTTTACCAGCCCACAGCACACATTGTCTGCATGTTTTGAGCATGATCAGCTGCTCGGGGTCCCTGAGAGCTTTTTCTTCCATGTTTGGTCATCATAGCCAACATATTGTTTATGTTGATTGCCCTGGGTAAATATGGGCAGGGTTTGGGGTCTTATAACCTTTAGACTAGGTTTTATACCTAAAAGCTCCTAGGAAGTTATAATGTTGAAATAGTTGACTGTTACAAGTGAAGTCCTTCAACTAGAGTCCCACCTTTATGCTTTGTTTTATCATGGAATTGAACCTACATTCTCAGTGGCAGAGTAGAAGCTCCAGAATGTCTCAGGTGGCGAAAAGACTTCTAGTATAGATAGGTCAAGAGAAGTTGGTTCTCTGAAGAACACAGTGCCATGTGGTGTTTAATAAATTTCTCCTGACTAAAAGGAGATAAGGGAAAGGAATAAACATTTATATGGTACCTACTATGTGCTAAGTGCTGGTCTAAACTCTTTTATAAACATTATCTCATCTGATCCTCACAACAACCCTGGGATGTAGGTGTTTCTCATATCCTCATTTTACAATTGAGGAAAATTAGGCAGATAAAGGTTAAGTGACTAGCCCAGATTCACACAGTTACTGTCTAAGGTCAAGATTGAACTCAAGTATTTCTGACTCAAGGGCCTATGTTCTGTTTACTGCACCACTACCTGCTCCTAAATATGCCTGTCATAGTCAAGTATAGTTTGGTGAGACTTGCAGTGCTCTCACTCATGAATCACAGCTCTTTGAAGGACTAAGGTAAATAGAGGTAGGTGGCTTTAGTACACAAGCAACTACAGTCCCACTAGTACAAAGAGCAGCTTGAAGATGATTGTGCGTGGCACCATATGGTTTACTACAGGTAGAATTGTCTAAAACCGGAGAAAGACAAGAAAATGGAAGTGTAATCTGGAGCAACGAAGGAGAGAATCTGTAAGTTGTATTGCTTGGCTTTCTATTCCTATGTAAAAGACCTTTGAGTGCCTCACTTTTTAATTAATAGCATGGAAATTTAAACATAGGGGCTGATTCTGAAGTGTTTGTCACATTTGTGAAGATTTAGGATGGGCAATCAATGACCTTTGTACAGAGAATCAGTCATTTCCTGCTGTTTTAGAGCAGAATTAGGATGTGGTTCTTTGGAATTTGGCTTTGTCCCTAGTTTTTCAATTTCACCTTAAAGCTAAAAACTCCTTGTAAAAGAAGAAACCAAAAATTGGGGGTCATGTGTTGTTTGTAATGCACTTGAGACACTCATGATCTAAGGGTTGGGGTGTGTGGAAATCCAAAGAAGTTAAAAGCCGAGGAAATTATCAGACACAGAGATGCCAAGTTAATTATTTTTAAATCTTTTGCATTGAAACAATGAGTACAGTCCTTGATTCATCCTGTATCTCTATGGTATGTGGTCTGGTTGTAGTTATTAGCATGTGTCTGTGCGATGGGGGAGAGAAAGCTAAACATTTTAATAGTGTTATGGACACTCCTCCTCAAATTCCCAGTAATGCAAATACAACACATGTGGTTTGAGTCCCAGGAGTCTTATGGGACACAAATCACAGATGTGGAATAAACATTATCAGAGCATATGACTCAAAGGTCTTCTCTTGGACATCAACAGATGCCCTTATGCTCCTATTATGTTAGACAGACACTTTGTGTGGAAGAAACTAAGAGTTCCTTTAGGTGAGCCAGTTATTTCCATCACAGAAACTATACAAACTGGCATGCCATTCATATGCCTAGGCAAGTAATTCTTAACCATCCTAAATCCTTTGAGGGTCTTCCAAAAGACCAGAATTCAGTCTTGTCACTTCTGTCCTATGCCTCACCTCCTACATGTAATCAATTGCCAAGCCATAGCGATTTCATCTCTAAATTACCTCATCTCTCCCCACCTTTCTATTCCCAGTGACACTACCCTATTACAGGCCCAATTTACCATCCATCTGGACTATTACATTAGCCTCCTATGTGATCTTCCTGCTTTTAGCCTCATCCTTCTCTAATCCATCCTTCATATTTCTGCTAGATTAATTTTCCCACTAGACAGATTTGGACATGCCACCCTCCTGTTTAAAACCCTCCTGTGGAACTCTATCACCCACTGAATAAAATCCACACTATTTGGTTTGACATTCAAGGCTCTCTAATCTATCCTCCTATCCTTACTACCTACTTCCTATAATGGAATTATCTCTCTGCCCCCCAAATTGGACCATTCCTATACAAATCTTTTACTTTCAATTCCTTGATGCATTTGCTTAAGCCCCATACATGGAATGTACCTCTCATTCACATCCTACCTCATTCAAACTTTGCTTGGTACATTTCTGCCCATTCTTCAAGATCAAACTCAAATTCCAAGACTCTGAAATCTTTCATGATATTCTCAGTTGGAAATTTATTTTTAATTCCACATACCTCCCAAGCCATTTTTACCACCCCTATGCTCTGGGCTTGTCCTATCTTGGATTATAATGATTCACATAAATATTTTAACTCCCTTTCCACTAGTTTTTGAGTTTTGTGCAATAAGGGATAGGTTCTCACTGATCTTTTGAGTACCCTTAATACTAAGAACATTGCTTGGCACGTATAAAATGTTTAATGATGGTCAACTTTGATTTAATTTGGTGAGTTCTAGATCTCCCATTTTGTCCTGGATATTGATATTTCAAAGAATATGCCTTTTATGACACCCTTCCCCCAGATGAACCAGGAAAGCCTTGCTAAAAAGGAAGAGAGGGTGAAGAGAGAGGGAAAGGAGGAAAAGGGAGGAGAAGAAAGAGGAAAAGAAAGTAGAAAGAAAAGAAGCAAAAGGATGGGGGAGGAAAACAGGTGGGAAGGGAATGACATAGAACTAGGAGGAGGAAAAGGAAGGGAAGTAAAGGGAAAGGAAAGGGAATGAGAAGAAGGAAGGCAAGAAGAAGAAATCTTCTTCAACTATTGACTAATACCTGAAATTCCATAGATTTTGATTCCTGTAACTGAAGATACTGTCCTCATCAAAATGCAGATAACTACGAAGGAAGGGAATCATTATTTTCCCTTTCCATTGGGGGAAAGTATCTTATATTTCAGATTGATAGATTATGTGGTATAGTACTGGGTAGGTTTCCTCTCCAAACTATTAAGTAGAGTGCTAACCTAGCTAAATTTCCTACCTATATAATGCCTTCCATAGCCACAGCCCAACAGTTTTTGGTGGCTTGGGAGTTGCAGACCAGGAGATGAAAAGAAAGAGGGAATCAGAGAAACTCAGTAGAAAGGAATGTAGAAGGTGAAGTCAGTTGGAAAACAATGGTGTAGTGAAAAGAGAATTTAACTGGGTCAGAAAGCTAGGTTCAAGTCTTAGCTTTGTAGATTACTAACTTTATGGTTCTGAGAATCTTATAATCTCCTTGAATCTCAGTTTTCTACCAACCTATGTCACAGGGTTATTCTGAGAAAAGTACAAAATATACTGCACAAATATGGACTATTATATTAACATATATTATGTAGATATAAATATAGACTATATAGCTATAGACATTTTGCTAGGAACAGATAGCATGTGAGGACAAGGGACAACTGAAAGAGGAAGGAAAAGGGTAACAGTTGTTGAAGGAGAGGGTATGTTAAAGCAGAAGACTCAGAGTCTTTTGGTCAATGATCATTTCTACATAGTAGATCCTGATGATTTCAGCATAATGCATATCCTTTTCTTGATATTACTCAATTTCTAGTGACTCCTCACCTACCTTCAGGACAATGCATATGTATTACATCCACTCATACCAGCACTTAAAAATGTTTGTATATAGTAATAAGTAACACTAACAAACAGGAATGGGTACTTTAACTGATGAGCCAAAGAAAGAGAGATAGCAAGGCTATTACCCTAAACCAGAATTTATCTTCATTAGTCTAGTGTCTGACAATTTTAACCATTGTAAGAACTGAAACAATATTTTTGTTTGTTTGTTATTTACTTGAGACTGGGTTTCCTTTTCTCAACCAGAGTGGAGGTGCTCCAGGCCCATTCTACAGCTGAAAGAATTAGAAACTTTGAACTTCTTGGTTTCAGACCTGAGCTGGCTGGCCCCTCCTTGGGTACTCTTGTTGACTGACTCCTCCTACCTTTCTGTCTCCCTAGCCCCTTCACCTATGGTAGGTCACATGTTGATGCCAGACTTAGATGTGACACTCAATCATTTTTATCTCCACTGAAGCTCAGAATTCCACCAGCATCAGCATCCTCAATAGCAGGGACCACAAGTATGTGTCACCACATCTTAGTGAAAAACATATTTGCTAACTGGTTGTGCAGTTCAGAAGAAAAGAACAATAATTTGAGTCAGAGGAGCTCCTTGGGTTCAAGTCTTATCTATGCCTCTTATACAGTTTCCTCTTCTGTAAAATGAGGGAGTTTGAGATTCCTTTTTAGCCTCCAAGATTTCTTTTAGTTACAAATTAATAATTCAGTCAACTTTTCTTGATATAATATACTCCTAATAGGCATATCCCACAAATCCATTTAGAATGATTCAGTGAAAAGAGCAATGGATTTGGAAACAAGGTACCTGGCTTTGAATTTTGCCCCAGCTACTTGCTGTCTGCATAATCTTAAAGAAATCACTCAAGTTCTTGGTCAGAAGGAGAGAAGTTGCTCTATGCTTCTGACTGGCTATTCTCCATTCTTAGAATTCCCTCCCTCCTAACCTTGCAATCTTAGAATCCCTGCTTTCTTTTAAGAGTTAGCTCAAGATTGGTCTCTTCCAGAAGCCTTTTCCTGGCCCTTCAATAGCTTGTGCTTTCCCCTCTAAGATTATTTTTCATCTACTTTGTATTGTCTTATAGGTTATATATACATATACACACACATGCATATACATATACAAAAATACATACATACATATATACATTCCCATTAAGTTCAAGTCATCAGGCCTTACAATGTAGAGAGAAGATTTCTAACTGAAAGACAAATATCTGCATTTCTAAGAGAAAAGTAGGTAGACTTTATAAACTATAAGCTAAAGAGCCTGACTTCAATTCTTGGAAAAATTCTAGACCAGGATAAGCAGATAGAATGGGAATCAGTGATATTAAGAGTCAAGATGGTTTCATCAAGAACAGGTTAAACGGGTCATTTCCTAGTAAAATTGCTACTAGACTAATGGATTGTGAGAATATGTGGAAGGGATGTCTGACTTCTGGCATAAAAATTAATGACTAAGTTTTGTGATACACGAACAAGATAGAAAAGATGCTAGTGTAGCTCAATGGATTCAGAACTGATTAGAAAAATGGACACAAAGATCATAAGTGAGTCAATATTAACTTAGGATAAGGTTCCTAATAGAGTGCCTTGGAGGTATGTCTTTAGGTGTCACACTTTTATCAAAGACTTAGTTGAAAATATAAATGACATGCTTATCACATTTGTAAAGTAAATTAATCTGAGAGTGTTAAATATTGGATGGCAGAGTTGGGATCCAGAAAGAACTTGGCAGAATTGAATGATGAGTCAAATCTAATAAGATGAAATCATATATTAAATATTTGATATTTAGCATCAAGTGAAGTTATAAGTTTATGTTAAAATCAACTTTACAAGTATAGAATAGAGAAGACATGAGAAAAAAATAGTTAATATGAAATGAAAGAGATCCAAAGATTTTAGTAGACTACAAGCTCAAAATGAATCAACAGGATATCATGCTGTAAAAAGAAACCAAAAAAAAACCCAACCCCCAAAAACAACAACAACAAAAACAAACCCTGAGATTCTGGAATATATTAAAATTATAAATGCATTTCGAAAGCTAACATTTATAATACCGCTGAACTCATCCTTACTCAGATGAGATTTGAAGTATTGTTTTCAACTCAAGGTACCATATTTTAGGAATTACATTAACAAACTAGAGAGCAAAAACAGGAGGATGAACAAGACGATCGAGGGTCTGGAGGCCACGCTGTATTGTAGGGATGTGGCAGAAGGTAAAATAATAGTAGGCCTTGAATGCTAGGCTGAGGACTTCAGATTTTCCTGTAGGTTACAGGAAATCATTGAAGGTTTTCCAGTAGGGAAGTGTCATGATTAAGGTATGGTTTTAATAAAATAAAAACCTGAAAGCATTCCATAGCATGAATTAGAGGTCCAGAAATGAGCAGTACTTCGGCAGTCAGTTGATTGCAGTCAATGAAGCAGAAGGAAGGTTAAAAGATAATGGTGCCATTAATAGAAACAGTGATGGGAAGGTTGGACATTAGTTCTGGGGAGAAGATAATATTGAAATTGTGATAAAGACAGAACAACTAAGAGGAAACTTCTAGTATGTAGTTGGAAATGTGGATCTGGAGTTCAAAAAAACCTGTTGGAGCTAAAGACAGATTTGGCAGTTAGAGTAGCTGTCTAGCTGACATTTTAAGTGATGGGAAAGAACGAGATCTTTGAGGCAGAGAATGAAGTGAGAGGAAAAAGAAAAGGCAACAACAAAACAAACAAATAAAACAAAACAGGGCCAAAATTTTAACCTTAGGGAATCACTAACTTTAATGGATTTTGTAGGAAAAAAAATAAATCAACAAAGGAGACAGAGACAGGGCAGAGTAGTAGGAGTAGAACCTAGATCATCAAGGAAGTAAAGGACAATGTTCCTAACGATCCTACTTCAAATAGTTTAATTTTTGTCTGTGTCACTTGTCCCTTAGCCAATGGAATCTGAAGAGTTTCAAAGAATATCAAAGAAGGTCAGTAATGTTAATTTCATCAAAAGAGGCAAGGTAAAAAAGAACTGTGGGAAAAAAATCAATATTTGACACAAAGAAATGCCCCTTAAACTTTGAATTATAAAACAATGTATTTCACATATTTGAATGATTCATCTATCAGTTGCTTCATCTACTATAATCTCTCAGTTTACTATAGTGATACTA
This sequence comes from Petaurus breviceps papuanus, assembly GCF_028583685.1. Lineage (NCBI taxonomy): Eukaryota > Metazoa > Chordata > Mammalia > Diprotodontia > Petauridae > Petaurus > Petaurus breviceps. The sequence continues at coordinate 9,731,091 of NW_027187323.1, forward strand.
CATAATATCCTTCTATTAGATGAGGGTAATTTTTTTGTACATTCACTGGGGGCACTAAAAAAAATCTATTTTTGCTCATAAATCTTAACTTTGTTAATGTTCTTTGTTTATAATACCATTATTTTTAAAAAAGCAATTTTTAAGAAGAGGCTATAAAACTCTAAGGAAACCTGGCACAGTTTTAAAGAGGGAGACTAATTATGTAGAGACATATGTAATTCATTATTAAGCACCTAGCAGTAAAATACCTGTTGAGAAGAGAAAGTTTGTTATTTTAAAGAAATGGAAAAAAATCCTTTCTTCTGACTGGAAAAAGGATGATCACAAGGGATTTTGCTGCTTGTATGCTCTTGCCTATAGGCTTACCCTGTTTTGCAGGGTGTCTGCCAAACGGAATGATGTAAAAAAAAGAGTTTCTTCCTCATGTAAAGATGGAGATAAGAAATGCACTTAGTAAAAATAGGTGAACACTGTTTATCAGGATGAGAAAACATATCAAAGAGTACCCATGAGTCACAAAACATAAAATGAAATAAATTGGCTTTTTATAATTTTTAAAACTGTAACAGTGCTTGAATTTGGAACTGTACATCTATGTCACTGTAAGTTGATTGCTTCTAAGGAACTCTAGAAGTGAAAGCAGGAATTTCTGCACGTATTTAAGACTTTAGCTGCTATGGTATTGTTGGTTGTGTCAAATGGGCTCAGTAAGTATTGCTAACAGTAAGGGGAGCAGAGGTGATGAAATTCCAGTTGAATTTTTTAAAATCCTAAAAGATGATGCTGTTAAAGTGCTGCATTCAAATGCCAGCAGATTTGGAAAAAACAACAATGGCCACTGCATTGGAAAAGATCATTTTATGTCCCAATTCTAAAGAAGGGCAATGTCAAAGAATGCTCAAATTACTGAGCATTGAGATCGTTTTACTCTCCAATAAGGTTATACTTAAGGTTCTGTAAGCTAGGCTTCAGCAATATGTGAACCAAGAGTTACCAGAAGAGCATACTGATTTTCAAAGAGGCAGCAGAATTAGAGACCAAATTGCCAACATTCATTGGATGATGGAGAAAGCAAAGGAGTCGTAGAAAAATATTTACTTCTGCTTCACTGACCACATTAAAGTCTTTGAATGTGTGGGTCACAACAAAATAAGGTAAATCCTCAAAGAGATGGAAATACCAGATTATTTTACTTGTCTCTTAAAGAACTTGTATGTGAGCCAAGAAACAACAGGTAGAACTGGACATGGAGCAACTGATTAGTTTAAGACTAGAAAAGGAGTATGACAAGGTTGTAAAATACTTGTTGAGAGGGTTGTATATTGTTCCCTTGTATATTTTACTAATATGCAAAGTACATCAGGTGAAATGCCAGATTGGATGAATCAAAAGTAGAACTAATGTTGCTAGGAGAAATAACAACAATCTCATGTATGCAGACAATAGCACTCTGATGGCAGAAAATGAGGAGGAATTAAGAAACCTCTTGATGAGGGTGAACAAGGAGAATGTAAAAGTTGACTTGAAGCTTGATATAAAACAACAGCAACTAAGATCTTGGCAACTGATCCCTTCACTTCCTGGGAAATAGTGGGAAAAGAGGCTGAAGATAGGGAAGCAGCATTAGATTTTTATTCTTGGGCTGAAAAATTACTGCTGATGCTGATTACAGCCATGAAATTCAAAGATATTTGCTCTGTAGAAGGAAAGTGATGCCAAATTTGGAAGCATACTAAAAAACAGAAATATCACCTTGCCAACAAAGGTCTGTGTAATCAAAGCTAGGGTTTTTCCAATAGTAATGTGTGATTGTGAGAGTTGGCCTATAAGGAAAGCTGAGCACTGCAGAGTCGAAGTTTTTGAATTGTGGTCCTTGAGAAGACTTTTGAGAGTCTCCTGGACAGCAATGAGATCAAATCAGTAAATACTTAAAGAAATTAATTCAAGCTATTCACTGGAAGGTCAAATACTGAAACTAAAGCTTAAATACTTTGGCCACATGATGAGAAGATGGGACTCATTGCCAAAGACCCTGATGTTGGGAAAGATTGAAGGCAAAAGGTAAAGGAGATGGCAGAGAATGAGATGGATAGAGAATATCATGGGAAAAACAAAGATGAGCTTGGACAGACTTGAAGAGATAGTGGAAGACAGAAGGGTCTGGCATGTTATGGTCCATGGAGTTACAAAGGGTCAGACACAACTGCATGACTGAACAACAACAGCAAAACAAATATTGTAGATGTGTGCAGAAGTTATAAGAACTCACTGAATGCATAACATTTTATTTGAGATAAATACTTATCAATATATAATACAACAAATACAAACCAAAACCAATAAAAGAAGTCAAAACACCTTTTAGAACTAACTACAATTATTGAAGGCACCGTTCTGTCCCAGAAAAGCCAATCAAGATTCAGTTTAAGCAGTTTTACTCAATGTAAGTGCAAGAAGCAAGGTTAGATTAATCAGGGATCATAAAAAATTCAATTCCATTATTATAAGTTGCTTCTTTCTGAAGGTATTACTTTTAGAGACATGCCATTTTATTTTCTATCTGCAAGTCTCCATTTTTGCAGGATATTCCCTGTAATATTCACCAGTATTCAGAAATTAAGAAATGGCCTGATGCATGCTTATATTACTTTCTTCAGAAATAGGCTACTTTCTCACAATAACTTCATAAACAAGTTTCTCCCTTCAAAATACTGTGTTGTTCTCTATATACCTTTAGAGCCCTGGTACAGAGGTGTGTTAACTAATACAAAAAGGAGGACAATGAAAAACTCAGATCTTAAAAGAGAGGCTTTGCTTGAAAACCTTTAGTGAAGAGAAACCCACTACCACTTCACTTTTGGGGACTATTTCTAAGTGTTGGAAGTTTTGCCTGTTATGAAACCAATTTAAGGGTCCTCTCTGGAAGGTTCAGAGCTGGAGCATAGCTCTGAAGTAGTGCAAGTTTTGTGAGCAGAAAATAGAGGACAAGAGATTTGGTGTGTGTATGTGTTGATTCAATAAAATGCTAAATTGTAGAGACAATTAGGAAAGAGGCAGAGCATTAATGTGATAATTGTACAGGCAAAGCCATGGTGACCTTGTGTGGCTAAAAGAAAACTGGCCTTGGAATCGGGTTACCTGGATTTGAGTCTTCTGGTCCCCATTCTTCAAGGTTTCCATTTCCAACTCTTGAAAAAGCTCCTGAGGGCTTCTAACATGGATGGTTTTTTAAAAAAAGCATTTAAGAAAAGAAATATGGCCTAGAGAGGATAAAGAGTCAGTGCTGGAATCCGGAAGACTTAGGTTAAAGACCTACTTCTGACACATACTGATTGTATGATTCTTGGAGAGTCATTTAACCCTTTACTATCCCAGGCAAATGTCTGAAGACTTCAAATTGCAGAATAGGTACTTACTTTCATTGGTAGAATATGAATTTCCTATGCCAACAAAATCAGGTACAGAATTTAACAAAAAGCATTGTGCAAGATGAACTGAAGAGAAAAGAAAACGAAGGCCAGAGGACAAGCTAAGAGACACTTTAGGAACAGCATAGTAAAACGGAAGGAGAATGGACTTTGCAACAATAAGTCTTGGGTTCAAATCTCACTTCTGAAATTATCTGTCTGACAGACATTGGGCAAGTCTATTCAACAGCCCAGGTCTCACTTTTCTCCTAAGGTGAAATGACGAGTTTGGATTAGATGGACTCTGAAGTCCTCTTCAGTTCTAGGTCTAGGGCCTCAAACCATGGCGAAATGAGGAAGGCCTGCATTAATGTGGTGGCACTGAGAATGGAGAGAAAGATATAATTTAGAGAGGATTTGGGACTGGATTCAGTGATGCATCAAGATTGCATAGATGAAGCACCCTGTGTGTACAGAACTATTTCTAATCACAATAAACAAGAATATTATGGAAGGAACAATGTGTGGTTTGGCTGTCGAGAATCCCTGAGGGAAATAATCACTCCTAAAATGGTTTGTAAATTATGGATTGAAATAATAGTCCTTGCTACCAGTTTTTCTTCTGTAGACTCCTAATTATCTGTAAATAGTTGGCCTTGATCTCAGGGGTGAGAAGAAAGCATTTAAAGGTACTGGTTGGCCAGAATAATAAATGAAAAAGAAAACCGATACTATATGCATTAAGAACTGATCACACAGAATTATTAATAACTTTCATTCACATAGCTCCTTATAGCTAGCAATGCAGTTTCTTCACAATAATCCTGAGAGGTAGGTAGTATCTCCCTTGGTACCTAGTACATAGCTCTGAACATAGGAGGTTTATTTGTTGAATGGATGATATAAAATTAATGTTTAAAGCTGGCTTAAACGTGAATTGTTTCTTGGCACAGTTTCCCCCAGTCACAACAGAATCTGGAGGGTGGTGCCCAGGATTGAGGATCATTTTGCTTAGTTTCAACTCAATGAAAGTATTGCTTGCCATATTTGGTGATCAGGTCCCTAAAAGCAAAGAATGAATGAACCTCACATAGGATGAGCAGGTGTGAATGGGTTGAGAGCTACTTAGTTGGAAACAATATCCACATTACTGAGATCACAGATAAATAAGTATATTAGAGGACTGGAGAATAAATTAAAATATGCTAAGAGCCAGCTAGTATATTTTGGCAAATGTACTCAGCTGAAAAATTATAGTAATAATGACTCACATTTGAATAGTGCTTTACAACGTACAAAAATGCATGTCTTACAACAAACTTCTGGTATTCATATTCCTATTTCACAGATGGGATAGTTGAAGTCTGGGTGTTCAACTATAACTCAAGGACTGTCTATTTTCCTGTATTTCTGAATTTTTAAAAATAGTCAAGCCAGTCTCTAAAGGACATTGTTTGCATATTGTACCCTAATTAATAAATGACAGAATGAGAACTGACTACAAATTCATTACTTTCTCCCTATGACCCTCTAATATAACTTCTAGTTATGGAAGGATGCAAGTTCCATGTGTCCCATAGGTATCAACTGTAAGTTTGAGGAAATCCAAGGATCTCTGTCACTATCTCAAGCAGAAGCAGGCTTCATCCGCACTCCTATGAGTGCTTTTGGCCATGAGTCATACATGGCCTAGGGTCAATTGTACTCTGAAAGCAGGGATAAAATAGAGCAGAAAAACATCATCTGCCCTATGATAAGAATGGGTCCTATTTGTTAATGCTGTTGCCAAAGACTCTTTGACCTCACAGACAATGGACATTTGCTCAGTTGCCTGTACTTGAAAGATCTACTGATTCTTCCTTCTTATCATGGCTAGGCTACCTAGATCAAGGCTCACCCTGGGTTGTGATAATTGGAACAAGAAGTAAATATAATTAGCCATGAAAATGTATGAAGAGTATAGTGTGGTTACTCTCTGCAAACATGCTTGGGAATATCTACTGGAGTTTGAGTGAATGTAAAACTGAGAAGAGGAGAAATTTCCTGTCCCCAGCTATTACCTGATGGTAGCTATGGTTAATATTTTATGATGTCATGAAAAGGGATTGGATTAAGGTAATGTAGCAGAAGCATCATAGTGGATGGAAAGAGTCTGGATTTGAAAGCAGAGGGCCTGATTTGAAAATGGATTTTTCTACCTATCAATTACATGGGCAACTCTCAGAAGCTCTTTGGGTCTCAGTTTCCTCATCTAAAAAATGAATGACTTGGATTACACGTTCTTTGAGGTCCCTTCCAGCTCAAAATCTATGATAATGTAAGCTACAAGGTACTGACTATACTATATCATTAGAAAAATGACAAATTCTTTCCCTGTAATTCTCACGATAGCCAGATGCTTCTGGCTTCCTGGAATTTTTAATAAATATTACAAATCTCTTGGCAGTAACTTTCAGACACCTTAAAATTTGCCAGCAACAAAGTTCCTTAATATCATGTGTTGGCATGGTGCAATTTAATTTTTCAATGAGATTTCATGTACGAAATCACATTTTATTTTTACAATAATGCCAGTAGAATAGTGTTCCAGCTGCTATTTTAAAGATGAGGAAACGGAAATGTAGAAAGCTAATGCAATCTTATGCTACATTAAGAGAAAACTGGCATCCAGAATGAGGGAGGTGATAGTCCTTCTGTAAACTCTTTGATGATTGGACTACATCTGGAATTATTTTGCATGCCACATATTAGGCAGGACATTGATAAGAAGGAACACATCTAGTGGAAGACAACCAGGATGGTGAAGGTTTTTGAAATTATGAGCCTATGAAGGCCAATTAAATGAGATGGTGACATTTGGTCAGAGTAAGAGAAAACTCAAGAAAGATGATGACTATCTTCAGGTATGTTGAAAGTCTGTCATATGGAAGAAGGACTGAACTTGCTCTATTTGGCTTCAAAAGTTGGAAATGGAAATAATGCATACAAGTTTCAGAAAGGGTGATTGAGGCTCAATGTAAAGAAACAAAAGCTTCCTAACAATTAGAGCTATCCAGATATGGGATGAACTACTATGGAAAGCAATGGATTTCCTCTGACCTTTGGCTGATATTGGTCACAAATGTAGGATTCTTGTACAGCTTTGGGTTGGACTAGATGGCCTTCTATGTCCCATCTACTAACTATGGGTGTACCTCAAACTATATCCTGGGCTGTCATCTCTTCTTTCTTTATACACATTCTTATAGCAATATTATAATTTTCCACTGGTTTAATCATCTTCTCTATGAAGCTGACTCTCAAATATAGGCCTAGGGTCTCTGATGAATGATAGTTTCACCTAACAAACTTCCTATTACCTTTTCCAGCTGAATGTTCTATAGAACCTCAACATGTCCAAAACAAAACTCATCTTTTCTCACTATATCCATCTCTCTCTCTCTCTCTCTCTCTCTCTCTCTCTCTC
>NW_027187323.1:9737973-9807973 GCF_028583685.1 Petaurus breviceps papuanus
CTCTCTCTCTCTCTCTCTCTCTCTCTCTCTCTCTCTCTCTCTCTCTCAATCTTTGTCTCTCTCCCTCCCTCCCCCCTTCCCTGTTTTTGATAATGGCACTATGATGCTTCTATTCACTCAGATTTGAAAACTAAATCTCACTTAAGTCTCTTCTCTTATTGCCTATTTCTAATCAATTGTCAGTCACTGCGTCTTGTTGATTCTGCCTCCGCAAAATCTCTCTTGTCTCTATTCACTTGGCCACTCTCATAGTTCTGGGTCCCCTGACCTCTCACCTAATAGTCTCCTAATAGCTCTCATTGCCTTCAAGTCTCTCCCTTTTCCAATGTATCCTCTATATGGCTACCAAAGCAGAAATTTGACCACGTCACTCCCTTGCTCAAAAAGGTTTAGATCTCCCTCTTGCTCTAGGATAAAATTCAAATCCCCGTTTGACTTTTAAATCTCTTCACAGTCTTGCTCCAGCCAACACTCCCAGGTTTATTATACACTTCCCTACATGTTCTATATGATCTATACAAACTGGCCTACTTGTTTCTTGTACATGAAATCAGTTCCCTAATTCTGTCCCCTGAATGCCCTCTCCTTTCACTTCCACTCTAGCTTCCTTCAAAACTTGATTTACGTGCTAAGTCCTAGACAGAGGCCTGTCTTGATGACCCAATCTTCTAAGCCCTTCCTTGCCCTATTCCTGTGTGTTTTGTATTTATTTTGTATTAATACACATTTATTCATGATCCCCTGAAATAATTTAATTTCCAATTTGTTTCATTTTTGTCTTTGTATTCCCCATTGCCTAGCAGACTACCTGGCATGTAGGCTTTTAATAAATGCATGACTGATGAACATATTGTGAATCAACATATATTTAAGATCTGGAACTATTTCCCAATAAATAAGGAGTCAAAGGCAATAATTTTCTTTTTCTTTTTTTTTTTTTTGGAGGGCAATTGGGGTTAAGTGACTTGCCCCAAAAGGCAATAATTTTCAAGAGAAATTGCAGATGATCAAAAATCCTATGAAAGTTTACTCCAAATTACTAATAAAATAAATTAAAATTAAAACCATCCTGAAATTTTAGGTCACATCCAAAAAAAATGTCAAAGGTTCCAAAAAATAGAAACTGTATATATGGAAGATAAATGCATTAATGTGCTGTTCGTGGTGCTGTGAATTGGTCTAATCATTCAGGAAAACAATTTGAAATTATTTGAGAAAAATCACTAAATTGTTTGCACCCTTTGAAAGTAAAGATTCAGTTGCTGGGTATATAACCCACATAGACTAAGCACAGAAAGAAAATTACTACACATAACAAAATACTCATAGCAGCAAAAAATTGGAATCAAAGTGGGTTTCTAACCATCAACTGTGGAATGGTTAAATAAACTGTCGTATACCAATGTACTGAACTCTTATTTTGCTATTTAAAAAACCACACATTAGAGTAATTTAGAAAAATAAAAAGATTTATCTGATAGAGAATGAAATAAACTGAAGCAGAAATATATTTGTGTGTGTATACATACATACATACATACACACAATGATAAATGAAAAGTATGCTAAAATATAGACAAAAGCTTAGTAATTAGATTAATCTTTGTTGGAGAAGAGATAAGGAAATGGACTGCCTTACTTTCTTTAGAAAGATGGGCAACATTAGTCATAGAGTGCTGTGTATTCTGATTGGGTCTCTGTCAACTGATTTTACTCAACTGCTTTTGTTTGTTGATGTTGTTGTGTTTTTAAAGGAAAAACTCCATAGATGGGTGGAGAGAAGATGGTATATCTAGAAATGATGGTTATAAAAGTAAAATTCATAAATAACATTTAAAAATACATTTTAAACATTTAGTGGTTTTCTAAAGGGTAGTATGAAAACTACTGGTGGTCCTCATGCTGGTATCTTGGAGAATGAACACATAATATCATGATCCCAATATTTTTGTTTGTGAAATGAACTGATGACTTACTAATGCTATCTCACACACGCGCGCACACACACACGCTACCTCATTAATCTCTCATCAAAAACGAGTGGTCTCATTATCTTTAATGAGATAGGGTTTGTTGTTTTTCAACCCCCAGTGGCAAATGTGAGTTGTATGCTTACTTTATGGATTAGGGGAGAATATGCAAACAATGCCCTTTAGAAGCTGACTTTACTATTTTTGAAGATAGGTCTATGATTTAGGTAATAATGAAAATATATATGACTTGAATTTTGTTTGTAAGTAATAATCTACTTTTAAATAAGACAAACTATTAAACATAACTATAGATATTTGTCTTCTATATGATGCACATAAACGAAAGAAGTGTACTTAAGAGCAAGATTTAAAGAAACTTTATTTCTTTAAAGATACTCTCTAAGCATAGACTGTCCTCACTCCCTAATTATAATACTACCAAATTATATTTAATTCAAAGGACCCCAAGGTTTCCTTTCAACTTTAGTTGCAATTTTATACTGTGATCTTTCATTTTCAACATCAAAGCTAGATTAGTTTATAATATTATCTGGTTATATACATTCGCTTTCAGCATTTACTTATCTTCCAGTTACTTCTCATTGCCAAATAATTTGACTTCCAACCACACCACTTTATTGAAATTGTTCTCTCAAAGATCACTAACAATCTCCTAACTACTAAGTACAGTGGTTTTTTTCTCAGTCTTGATTCAACTTGATCTTCTTGTATGTAGCTTCTCATACTGTCATTCATCCCCCTTCTTATCCCTGAGTTTTTGTTACATTGCTCTCTTCTTGCTCTCCTCCTACCTGTCCGACTCTTTCTTCTTAGTGTGTTTTGCTGGATAATCATACCGTTTCCACCTACTATGTGTGATCTTCACCAGGGTTCTCTTCTTTCACATTATATATTTTCTACCTTGGTCATTGATCACATCAGCTCTCATGTTTTCAAGTTAACATATCTAGGAAGTTAATGAATAAATCTACAAGCTTAGCCCTTATCTCCATGTAGCCCCTTCATAGCAACAATCTTCTGCACATCTCCACCTAGATAAACATAGACCTCAGCAGGCCCAAAACAGAACTTTGTCACCAAAACCAATACTTCACCTAAAATTCATTATTTATATTGAGGGCTCCACCATGCTTTCAGATACCCAGGTTTATACTCTGTGCTAAGTTCTAGAGCGACAAGGAAAGGCAAAAAACAGTCCTTGCTCACAATGAGCAAGGCCAGTTAAATTAGACTACTTATTACATATCAACATTCCATCACATTCCACCACTGCTTGACTAGAATTCCTAGCTTCTATCAAATGCAGTTCAGGCATCACCTTATGCAGTAATTAACACTCTCTCCCTCTTAAAATTGCTTACTTTGTACCTATTTTTTCTATGTATCTGCTGCATGAGAATGCTAAATCTTTGACAATAGAGGCCTGTTTCATTTTTTGTTTTTTGTATCCCCAGTGCAAAGTACAGTGTTTTACAAAAACTACTTCATGACTGTTGAATCTATCAACAAGCATTTCTTAAGCTTAATAAATAACATTAATTTATCAGTAAAATAAAATATAATTCCCAACATATTGAAATGAAAGAGAAAAACAGAAAGGCATAGTGACAGAAAAATGGAATTTTCTCTTGTTTCATTGCAATGAACTAAAATGCATTCACTTATTTGGAATTTAACATCTTTGTAACTTGGGGCAAGTCACTAAAGAGTCTAAGCATCAATTCCCTTCAGGCCTTTGTAGATCATCCCCCTGGATACTCTAAAATACTTAAGATGCAGGAAAGCATCTAATTAGCTACTTATGAAATGTAAGCACTCTGTCTAAACTCTCACACACTCTATTCCCATACCCTCGGTTCCTATTTCCCTTTGAGCACACAGCAACATTCAACATTAAACTTACTAGGTCTTCAGATTCCCACTCCCTCTTCCTATCCTTCTATTAATTTCAACTGGAGTAACTCCTTCTCCTCTTTCCCTAATATCATAGAAAATGAAGAATGCATTTATCATCCTGTCTTTTTATGATTCTTATTCCAATTAGAATCTTAATCCCAAATTTGTCCAATGAAGATCAAAATTTTACTGTTTACCATATTATCCAGGTTGCCAATAACACAGTCCTCTAGCTTTCCATGTTAAGTCATTTGAGTCTTTCAACTCTGTACATTTTCACACTACTAGTTACTGTCTATATTTTTTGAAGAGCTCAGACTTTTTTTATAAAGTCAAATACATAAGAATAACTTAAAAATAAATACTGAGAAATTACTTTGAAGGGGACAACAGGGTAAATTAATCAATGGAGACTTTTGTTGACTTGAAAAATTCTATGGAAGAAAAAGTATACCACTAGTGTAATGGGACTAATTCACTTTCACACAAACATTTATTAAACACCTACTTTGTTTCAAGCATTATGCTAAATGCTAGGGACAAAAGGAAAGGCAAATATACCAAGAAAAATAGTCCCTTCTCTCTAAGGGCTCACAGTCTAGTAAGTGAGAAGGGATGAAAACAACTGAGAGAAACGGTTATTTCTTTCCTTTTTTTAATAATTAATTACTGAATTGGTACCAAATTTTTTGCCCTTTTCTACATCCTCATTCAGAAATCACCTATAACAACCTATAAGGATTATTCAGACAGTTCTGGGAAAATGTGAATTCTGCCTTTTGTCAGTCAGGTGATATAGATACAGATAATTCTCTTTGAAACAAAACTGAGTGACTAAAGTCACATACCCCAAACCCTCATCAGAATAGGTCCACCTCTCATCATAATATTCATTCTCTCATTAATTGTTAGTCAAGCAGAGTTGATTTTCACCCTCAAGAACACTAATTCTCTTTTTTTTGTTTGTTTGTTTGCTTTTAGCTTTTTGTCTTTTATTTTACTTTTTGGAGGGAGGAAGGCAGGGGAATTGGGGTTAAGTGGCCCAAAGTCACACAGCTAGTAAGTGTTAAGTGTCTGAGGCTGGATTTGACTTCAGGTTCTCCTGACTCCAGAGTGGGTGCTCTATCCATTGTGCCACCTAGCCATCTCTAGGAACACTTATGCTTCCAAGAGCGTATAAGCATTGAGCAGGTTCCATGAGCAGTCTTTGTTCTAAGAGATAAGGCCAAATGGCCATCGTTTTATTAATAATATGCTGGTATTATTAATAAAATGATTAATTACCCAGAAACTATGTTTTTCTAACTTTTTACATGTCACACAACTATGCATTGAAGTCAACACATTTGCTATGTCTACAAGGTATCTGTTTCCCTCACATACCTGCCATAAGGTGGGAAGTATAATCATAATTAATCTTCTGAAATCCTAATTGGTCACTTTATTGACTAGAAATAAAAATTATTCAAAATTGTTTTTCTTTACATTATTGTAGTCGCCATGTAATTTATTCTCCTTTGTATTAGTCCTTATATTATTATCCGAACATATTCTTTGAAAATATATCTCTGAATCTTTCATAATAATAATTTCTTCTGGAAAAATACTATTCCATTATATAAGCATGCAATTTGTTTAGTCATTCCCTAATTAATGGATACTTTATAGATCTCTACAAAAAGACAAATATAAGTATTTTTGCACATATAGGTTCTTTCTTTCTGTCTTTGACATCTTTGGGGTATATCCCAAATATGATAATATTGTTGGATCAAAGGAGATCATTTCCTTTCCAAACAATTCCTTTTATACTATATTCTAGAAGTTTAAGAAATTTAAATTAAGCATACAGGCTCATATTTCACAGATTCAATTCTCTTTCTTTTTGGGAAAATAGGCATAATCTTTGCCATTCTTGTATACTATGGTACCTCTTTTTTTTTGTTGTTCATAAACATTCAAAATCAATGGCAAAGGCTCAGTAATTGCATGAATTTTTTAAAGTACTAAATGATGTAATAATTAATTTGGGTTAGGGGATTTATATTCACCAAGGGCAGCTGGGTGCTCTCCTACCATCTCTTTATTTATCTTGTATATATATTCCATGTAGTTATTTTTCTATGTGTCATATACCATGTTGCAGAGCAGGGCAAATCAAAAAGCACTTAACACACATTTACTATGTGCCAGCTACTATGTTGAATTCTCCATTTGCCTCCTGTAAATATCTTCAATTTATATTTTCTATATCTTGTTTATACACAGTTATTTGCACTGTGATCTCCTTGAGGTCAGAGACTCTTTTTGCCTTTCTTTGTAACCCCAGAGCTTGGCAGTGTACCTGCTTCATAATAAACCCAATACATTCTATATTTCAAGAAGGCAATGTTTGTGTCCTATAAAACATAATAACACCCCCCTCCACACCAAGGTACTAACAAAGTCTATATAAGAAAAAGTAAGAATTTAATAAGCTTTCCATTGAATTTTATTGAATTGAAAAATTCCTTTGTCTTCTTTTTAGGGAACTGTTTGTGCTATAGAAGAAAGAACACTGTTCTTGGAGTCATATGATGAGTTTTGTTCTTGGTTCTATCAGCCCAACCTCCTACCTCAGGTCTCTGATGATCCTCCAAGCTGTTGGAGTCTTCCCCTTAATATTACCTGATAATTATTTTATATATGGTAATATGTGGACATGGTGTCTTTCCTAATAGAAGGTAAGCTTCATGGGAATAGGAATCATTTAATTTTTGTTTTTATATCCTCTGTAATTTAGAACAATACAGATTGATTTACTAGCTGTGTGAATTTAGGAAACTGACAAAGATAGTACTTGTAGTACCCAGCTTACAGAGTTGCGGATCAAACAACTAGCCTTTCTAAACCTTTAAGTTTTGCTAAGTGCTTAGCATATATAATCTCTTTTGATATTCACAACAGCTCTGAGGAGTAGGTGTTACTATTATTCCATTTTTATAGGTGAGAAAATTGAGACACAGAGTTTAAATGACTTACCCAGGGACACACAGCTGCTTGATTTATACTCAGGTCTTCCTAATTCCAATGCTCTATCCACTACTCTACCAAGTTGTCTATTATAATAGGTACCATTTATACAGAGCTTTGAGGTTTACACAGCACTTTACATATGTTATCTCATTTAATCCTTACAGCAAACCCATGAGGCAAGTGCTGTTATTATCCTTGTTTTACAGATGGGAAAATTTAGTCACAGAGAGGTTAGGTGACTTGTTGATGTATAGGGGGTAGGGGCAGTATTTGAACTCAGCTACGCCTGACTATATCTGTTATAATAAAATATGCTGTACCATAAATATGAAATTTCACTCCCTGTAGCAAGAAAAGACAATTTCATTTTTATCTCAGTATCTAGCAGTGTTCAACACTTAGTAGGTATTTAATGAATACTATTGGAATTGGTTGGATTGTAGAAAAATGAGATACCTTCAATGTGAATAGCTTCAGTGATAAAATGAGATTGTGTCTATATTGTGCTTTGTAACCAGAAAGTATAAAGGTGAGCCGTTATTATTAGACTAACTGATTGCAATTCTTTTAACCTTTCCTCATTATGGCTTTTCCCTCTTGCCTCATTTTGGTTATCTTTTATCAGGTTTTCCCTAAGTAGTCTATATATCATTTCAAATGAACCAAAATTAGAATTTAATAAAACACTAAAAACTCCAACCAATGGGAACTATAGAAAAATTATGTATTTTTTCTTTCTTTTAAAAATATTTTTATTGATGTCACTTGTCCTCATTTCACAATTTGTTCAATTCACTCCCCCCATAATGAATTCTATTTTAATAAACAAAACAAATTAAGCAAAGACATTTGAAACAGTGGCTACATCTGAAAATGTAGACCATATTTTGCCCGAGCATTCTACTGCCTCTCTGCTAGGAAGAAGGATTATATTTCATTCTTTCTTTTGAATGAGTTTCATTCAATTTTCACTACGCTTAACTTTCTTTTAGTCATACAATTTCCTTGACATCATCATGGTATATGTTGCTTTCTTGGTTCTGTTTATATCATTCTATAGTAGTTCATACAAAGCTTCCCAAATTTCTTTAAATTCTTATTATTTTCCTTGATGTTCTAGAACTTTTGTTTTTATCTAGTTCTAATTTGAATAGTATAATATTTAAATTGTAAATCATTTTGGGAAATACCAGTGAAATTTATTTAAATTAATTTAACAAATATCAGTCACAAGCAGTCAATATCTCCATTAGCCTCTGACACATACTGGCTGTGTAACCCTGGGCAAATCACTTAACATCTAAGGTCCCCAAGACCATAAATTGCAAAGAAGATAATCTTCTGTATCTGAAGAGGGAGTTTCCTCATCTAGGACTTATGTCAATGAAAATCCTGCCCTGTGTCAATGAAAATCACAGGCCCAGAGTCTATCCTACATCTGTAAAGAGTTTTTATAGCTGTGCTTATAAGTCTTTGTAGGCTAATTTCCAAATATTTTAAGCATTTTACATTTATTTTAAATGAAATTGCTTCTTAAATTTTCTCTTGCTTCTCTTTTCTTTGTTTCTTTTTGTTAGCTTGTTTTTGTTCAGTCGTGTCCAATTCTCCATGAATCCATTTAGGGTTTTCTTGGCAAAGATGCTGGAGTTGTCATTTCCTTCTTCAGTTCATTATACAGATGAGGAAACCGAGGCAAACAGGGTTAAGTGACTTGCCCAGGGTCATACAGTTAGTAAGTGTCTGAGGCCAGATTTTATCTTAGGTCTTCCTAATTCCAGACCCTGTGCTCTATCCACTACACCACCTAGCTGTCCATATGGTGCTGTTAACAGAAATGGTTATTTTTGTGGAATTATTTTGCAGTCTACTTTGCTGAAGCCATTATTCACTTCAATTAGTTTCATCACTGATAATATATGGGAGTGGGTGCTTCTTGCTGCCTGCCTAAGCTATTCTCCCTTCCACCCCAGGAGGAAGGGCAGGATTGCAGGACCCAGGAGGAACTACATCAAGGATATTTTAAGAGAGAAGGCACAGTAATGGAAACAGAAGGGGTAGGAGTGGGAGTAAGCAGAAGTTTGGAAGAAGTGAGAGCTAGCACCACTTGATAAGGTCAATGGATTTGGGACTCTTGAGCAGGCAAGAATAGAATTATCTCACATCTGCAGTTTTGCTCTCAACACTCCCCTAAACTCACTGAACAGCAAATGAAGAAGGCTACCCATCACAAGGAAACCAAGGCCTATTTCTTTAGGTTCTTATTAGGAAATTACTTTGTAAACCATAAAGAATTTCATCAGGTGCCTCTGGAATCTTTTCTACTTAATGGCTATTTGTCACCTCCAAAAAATTTCCTCTTAATTTCCTCATTTCTAGATACTCCAGGTCTAGAAAAATGTGTTACTCTCCTCTGTCCTTGTTGTTCATACTAATTCAATAACCAAATCCTCATTTTTATCACCCTCATTCAAGCTGTTACACCTCCTCCCTGGACTATTCATATAATGGGCTATTGGTTTTTTCTCCCAAATCAAGTCTCTGCCTCCTATTTTTCAGTGACCTCTCATTGCCTCAATGGCACAGTTGAAAGAAAAGGGCACTAGGTTGGAATCCTAGCTCTGCCACTTGAGCAATCATTTTACCTCAGAGGCCTAAGTTTTCTCATATGAAAAATAAAGTGATTGAGCTAGATGTATTATAAAATTCCCTTCAGTCTAAATCATATGAGCTGAATGTAAAAACTGTATACTTCATGGTCCAGCATTCAAAGCCCGTTATAATTTGGCACCAGTCTGTCTTTCCAGTTTCTGTTTACTACTATTTCCCTCTAGGGACTCTATTTCAATCAGATTTGTCTATTCACTTGCTCTAAAATACTCTTTGTACATCCTTGTCTGCCTTTAGCTCTGCCTCTTATAAACTATTACATAATGTCTCCATAATAGTTTTCTCCAAAAACTCCATAACATGGAGTTACCATTTCATACATACATATATATATATATACATATGCAGCATACATACATATATGCACATGTATACATACACACATATGCGTGTGTGTGTGTGTATCCCGAGGTAGAGCATAAGCTTATTGAGGGAAGGGACAATATCACACATGCCCCAGGACCCAGGACAGTGCCTAGTACATAATGAATATTCATTATTGATTTATAAATAGATGGAATTCCCAATAACTCCTTTCTGATTCAAATTCTCCTAGTCCTATTTTGTAGTATTTTTTTTTTGCTTATTTTTTCTTGCCAAATGTAAACTCCAAGAGGGCAATGACTGTATCTTATTTGCTGTTCTTCTTGTTGCCCCACTAGAACAGTATCTTGCACACAGTACACCTTTTAATACATGTTTGTTGAATTGAATATCTGGTTTCCCCAATCTGAATATAAACTCCTTGTGGGCAGAGACCCTCATGTAATTCTTTCTGCAACTACGACAACATTGACAATTGCTATTTATATAGTGTTTTCATATTTGCAAAGCAAGTCACATACAGTATCACCTCTGATCCAGGCATAAGGTAAGGTAAGAACTTTTGCCTCTTTTTTATATCTTCAGTGCTTAGCATGGTGCCTGGAACACAATAGGAGCTTAATTGATGTATATTTCTTGAATGATTGATCCTTGTAGTAACCCCATGAGGTTGTTATCCCCCAAAGTAGATAACATAATACTGGATAAACAGGAAATCTTCAGAACATACTTTCTAAATTTAATTGGAGGGGCTGAGGACAATCTATAATCCAGGGCAGCAAGCATTCTAAAGAACTATGAAGCTGTGGGCAATTCATGTGGGCCAGAGCTGAACAGAAATGCAAATTTATTATAGGACTTTAAGTAGGAGGCAGAGAGAGGGCTTTTAAAAAGGATGGTACCATCATCACAAAGAAAGGTGAAGTCTGAATTTGAGACATGTGACTACACTCTATAATAGGACTCCAAGCATCATTTCAGGCAGAAAGGTTAATTGGAAGCAAAGAGGTCACCAGTATCATGATTGGGGGAAGAAATCTTTGGATTTTTCCTAAGGATAGAGAAGGTAGATTGATTTACTTTTCTTGACTTAGATCTGATCATATCAATTTCATTCCCTTAAGTTTTGATTTTTCCCCCCTCTCTGTATAGTCTCTCATGATTATAGTTTTGTTTTGTTTTGCTTAGTTAAGTTCATCTGTTTGGTGGTATCGTTAAAGATTAATTTTTTATCATTAGAAACAAGGTTTCACATCCTCAGCTTTATGAGAAAAACTGGTTAAATTTAATTCTTTCTTCCAGAAAAAGCTCATTGAAGTTGGCTTCTGAACAACATTCTTAGCCAGGTAATTTAGACTAGACAAAGATAGGCAGATACATTATTTTCAATGAGGTCCCGAGGTGGCCTTCAATTAAGAAAAACAATTGACTGATGTTTCTTTAGTTAACTGCCAGGAAGCTCTGTAGTTTTTCTAGAGCTTTCCCCTCACTCAGCCCAACATGTGGGCTTAGCCTCAAGCTGTGAGTTTGTAAATCTTCTTCAGCACTTATCTGAGCACCCCAGGAGTTATGGTATCTTCATATCTGAATTATGCAGTCTTTTAAGAAGAAAAGAAAAACCATAAAAAATTGCACACATACCAGAAAGAAATGGACAATTTTACCTCTCAAAAAAAATTTCCCTAGTTTTTATCAGTTGAGAAGTAAAATTAGCTGTGTGAATGATATGGCCTCAGGAGAAATCTCTCCTCCTGCCCCCAATTAGGAAACTTGAGTTTTTGAGTTCTCTACAGGGCTAATTCTTTTGTTTGACCTTACTAATAAATTATTAGGTTGTTGTTTTGCATTTGATGAAAGCTAAAAATCATCATAAATTTCATAGCTTTTTTTCCAAATTTAGGATAATTCACTAATACAACAAAATATCTCACTTCTTTCCTTCATTCCTTCCTTCGTTCCTTCTTTCATTCCTTCCCCCTTTCATCTCTTCTTTTTCTTTTTCTTTATATGTTGACTTTACTGGGCCTGGTTAAAAAGTCATCCCTTTTGTTGGGGCCCATTAAACTTATCTTGTTGGGTTTTTTATATTATTGCAATAATATTATATGGCATGCAAAAATATAATGATAAATGATAATTTGCCAAAAAGATTAAAAAAACCCTGAGGTGTTACCTATCAAAAGTTCTCCTTCTGTCTGTGATACAGCACAGATTGCAATCGTGACAGTAAATCTGGTGCTATTGTTAATGCCATGGCACTTTGGTTTTTGGCTTGCTTTAGTCCAATCTGTGACATGCTTGTGAATATCTTTCTTCTGTTCTGTCTGTATGGCATATGGATTTCTGGGATACAACGTCAGACCTATCCACATAACAAGTGTTCAGAGCACCTTATCATTTTAAAAAGCCAATTACTCAAAAAGACAAATGTGAAATGTTTCACATTTAATGATGAGCAAATCTGCAAAACAAATGCAATTTTGCTCGATTGAAAAAAGTTTAGTTTAACTGTAAATATTGCAATGGAGTCCTGCGTGATACACACCACTGATAGGGACGAGCTCATTTCATACATATTGTATATCATCACTGTCAATTACATCTGCATGGTATTTAAAGCTAGGATGGGATAAGTAATTAGAAATAAAGCAGATAGAAAATTCTAAACTACAAGCCTCAGAATACACTGAAGAAATGTCACTGTTAACATGGAACACTTAAAAAAAATATTTTGAAAGTCTCACCCAAAAAAATGAAAACTGCATATGTCTACAGAGGTAAAGGTCACTCATGAAACACTCGACAACAAAAATACCAATTCATTTTTTAGAAATATTTGTCAATATGTAAAGAATGTTTTGTACATAAGTTCTCAGTTACTGTTGAATCAGTTGCTGTATGTAATATCCCCACATGGAACGATGTCCTTCCAAATACCTTCAAACAGAGGTTCAAGGAATATATGACTGGAACATCTTGAGCTCCACAATTGTATTATGGACTTGGGTGTGACAGAGCAGAACAAAGTAAGTCTTTGGGGGTGGATTTATATATTTAAACTTTAAATTATTTCGGTTTTGAGGGCAGCAACTAAAGTCAATGTTTTTCAAACCATGTTCTGTTCAACCCCAGAAGTCCACATGATTATATATAAGGGTTCCATGAGAAATGTTGATGGTAATAATATATTCTTTTCTAAAATATTAAGTATAAAATTAGAAATGTATTACTTAACAAACCAGTCATTTTGTTACAACATAAATTTTATGTTCAATATTTCTGAGAGGAAAATAAGTCAATCTAAAAGCATTTATATAGCACTTTGTGTCAAGTACTTCGCTAAGCACTAGCATTGAAGCTATTAATTAAGTTGAAGTTTTGGTATGCAAATAATTTAATTTCCTCTATTTTATCACCAAACTCCCATGTTTTTTCTTTATTCCATGGTATCTAATACCCCTAACCCACCTGGACTAGAATTAATGCTGCTACTACTATAGTTCAGTCTAAAACCTGTTCTTTGGCCAAATGTGTTTGGAAAATATTGGCTCAAGTTAAATACAAGGATGTTTTTTAAAGACAGTATTTTGTATGGTAGTTCTGTCTATTTTACATGAATAATAATATGTAAATATTAATTTCAATTCATATTACTATTTAAACACTTTTTAAACTATGAATATTGGTAACACAATATTATCTGACATGAGAAATGGAATGCACCTGGCACTGGTAATTTTAGAAGAAACTCATCTTGATATTTATAACATCATGGAGCAAGCGGAACAGCTTTACCAGGCTTGGAATGTTGAGATATGAAGAAGTTCACCTTTCATTTGTGGGGCTTTCGTTCTTCAATAGTATGCTCTGATCAGCTGTTGCAAAGCACATGGACAATGTTTACTATATACATCTATCAGCAATTGTGAGATTCTTAAACACAGTCTTTGTTATAGTTTATGTTCAGGACCCAAATAAGAACAGCTGGATGTCCAGTTCATAAATTAAAAATAGAAAGATGCAAACTGCATACTAAATTTTATATGATTATCAGTTCTTCTTATATTTTGTATTTCTCAGGTAAGATTACAACATGAAGACAACTTGGGGATTTTTTATCTTCATGAAGGTGTTTCTTAGTTTAATATGGGTTAATACATAATAGGATATTTTGTTTTGATTTTACAAAGGTAACAATTTCCTACCATTTTCTGTTATGAACTATAATAAATAACACTTACTAGGTGACCTAAATGAACTCAGTAAATAAAAGTGAAATGACTATCACCATGTTACCTCTTGGATTCAAAAATTTTTTACCAGATTTATGGATAGAAGAACTGAGGCATAAAATGTCAAACGACTGGCTGGACCCATGCTGAATGGCAAGTTCATAGGTAGAACTAAAACTTTTTGAAAGTAAGGATTTATTTTTTCTTTATATTCCCAGTTCTTAGTCCAGTGCCTGGAGCCTAGCAGGCACTTAATAAATGTTTGGGGACTAACCTATCCTTCCCATTTTTCAGCTTTAGATACAGAACTATTTGCTTTCTTCAAATTGAGTCCAACTACTCAGACCTGAAGAGAAATGCAATCCATCTAGCTTTCATAGGTGTAGTTAATTTCTAACAGTTTAGATTTTAAAAATCTAACAGTAAGGTCTTACCAACATTCATGTTAATGGCTTCTACCAGAATAAGTATACTAAATCATACGATGCCTCTCATGAAACTTTTTGAAAAGAAATTAACCAATACAATGAACACTGATATTGAATAGAATATAATAACTTTAGAATAATGTAATTGTAGAGTAATGCTTGACTGCCCTGATTCCTTAGCATAGAGTTTCATATACAACTGACTGGCCTATAGGCAAGAGATTAAGTTCAGATTACTAACTAGATCTCTGTGACTGAATCACAAAATTATACATTTTAGGAGCTAGATGAGATCTTAGAAATCATGGAATTACACTTAGTTATTCTGCAGATGAGGACTTTTTGGCCCAAGCAGATTAAATGATTTATCTAAGGTCACAGAGTTAGTTATAGGATTGGGGCAGCAGCTAAGGTCTCCTGACTCCAAGTTTTGCATTCCTTGCTTTCCTAGCTATCTACTAAAACATCTTCCTCTGGTATATATTGCATTTTTCTTCAGACATTTATTCTATCAACACACATGTGTAATTTAAAACAAACAGAAAGGAAAGAAATAAATTTGGGGCAATAGAATTCAGGTTTTACCAATAGAAGTGAAGCACACTCCATGGGATCCTTTCAGGGAGAGTTTTCTTTCTATTTTTCCTCCTCACCACCCTCAATTTACTTGGCATTTAACCTGAAATGGTTTAATATCTCTTATTCTTAAAATGATATTCTAAAAGGGAGAAAAGAAGCAATAATGGTGTATGGAATAATTATAACAGCTGCAAACTCCCATGGTCAGCCTCGACATAATATTATTATGTGAAATCCTAGCTGAATAGTACCTGAGTCAATAAAGTGTCAGGTGACCATTTGGCAAAGGAAAAAGAAAAGAATCAGATCAACATTTTATAAGTGGTTTGCATTTTTTTTTGCACCTGTTATTCTACAATTTCTTTCAGTTACATTTCAAAACACTACAGTTGAGATCTCCTTGCCAACCTGAGATGGCATAAGCCTGGATAACAGAACAAAATGTGAGAAGGTCCTTCTGTCTTTAACGCCTGTTCACCAGTGAATCAGCCTCCAATTAATCTGTTTCTTCAGTAGGAGTTTAATAAAAGTCAAGCACACACATGTTCAGTCTTGTTTAGTATTGAGGCTGTGTTAACATTATCTGTCTAGCCAGGTCAAAAATCTTGTGTAGTAATTAAATGCCAGTAACTATTTCTGAATTTTAAGGATTTTTCCCTTCTATTTACAATCAGTAATTGATTATCTAAGGCAGGGTAGTTTAAATCTAAAATGGGAGAGCAGTAAAAGTGATGATTCTCATTAAATGTTTCAGGAGAAGAAAGAAGGAAGGAAGGAGGGAAGGAAAGAAGGGTTTGCTCTATAACCAAACTGTAAATAAAATTTAATTTATTATATTTGTTATCTTCTATATTGTCACAAACCAGAAAATACAGGATCATTCAACAACCCTCCTTTCCATTCCACTGTGTGGGTAATTATTAGAATAGGTGGTGCATATTCAACCATATACAGTACTAGGCTTCTAGGAAGCTTTTAATCCAGTCATCTGTGCTGGAAAACTGAGGATGTCTCAGTGTTTTCTAGGGGAAATCAACAACACTGTGGATGGAAAGACGGGTAACATACACTTACTACAAGTACTACTGCATCAAAAAATTTCATGACAAAAAGCTTATCCAGTCCCTGTAGTTGAGAAGGCAACTTCTCAGTATCAGTCAGGTGTTCTTTATAAAGGGATTTGGCCTGTGGCCCATAAGAAATAGGTTTTCTTTGCATTAACAGCACCAGAACTATCACCTGAGTGGAGGTCCTTAGAGTATATACTGGATAGTAACTGCTCAACATGAGGATACAAAAATGAATCCTCCCAATAAGTCTATGGCAGTGGGAGCACCACAGAAATACAATTCATGAATGTGAGATTTTCCATAAAATGACATCTGCTAAAAGAGAATCGTGAACATTTTCAAAGGCTGGTGATATACTCAGCCACAGTTCAAGTCAATGTAGAGAAGAAAAACAAAGTGAAGAAATCTTACAGAAAGCCTGCATTCAGTTTCCGTATGCATCCCAGTGTTCCAAAGAATCATTTATCCCATTGCCTTTTTCCTGGAGAGTAGTGAGAGCATATCTATAATAAACTCATCTAATAGATGGAACTATCTGCAGGTATTTGAGATGATTCTATAGGAAGACTCTAGAGATTCCAAATGAAAAATATCCCTGGAGAGCAAGCAGAAGTGATTAGAAGAGTAATGTGATTCAAGTCCACACCACATTAGGGGGCTGGGGTGGAGAGGATAGCTTGAAAGAACTAGAGAGAAGATAAGACTTAGTAAAGTTATGACAACCGCCTTTCACTATTGGAGCAAACAACATATGGGGCATGATTAAACTTGTTTTCTCTGTCCCAGAGGTCAGCCCTAGAAGAAATGAATAGAAATAGAAGAAATGTAGATTAGTTATCTATATAGAGAAAAATCTCCTAATAATTAGAGCTGTCTAAAAGTGAAATGAACTGCATTAGGTAATGAGTTCCCTGTCAAGAGAGGTGACCCATTAGAATCTAGACAATTTTTCATCAGGAAAGTTGTGGGGAAAATCCTGGTTTAAGAACTACTTTGTTTAGAGACTGGGTTATGAGGCTCCTTTCAGCTCTCAGGTGCAGTGATTCTGATTCATAGGATCATAGACAGAGAGTCTGAAGGGACCATAGAAGACATTTAGTCCAAACCCCTCATTTGTCAGATGAGGGAATTGAGACACAGGAAGGTAAAATAATTTTTCCAAGGTCACAAGTGTAGTAAGTGGCAAAGACTAGATTTAAAGTAAGGTCATCAAATTTCAAACCCAACATTCTTTCCATTCCACTATAGTAAATTTTTGTGCACTATCAAAAACAATAAAGAAATTATGACATTTTAAAAAAGTTCAAAAACTAGAATGAAATAAATTCTATAAGCATTAACAAGCACCTACTGTATTTCCAATACTGTGCCAAGCAAAATGCATGGGGCAGTGGCTAGCCAGAAATGATCAACATTATTAACCTCTTTATTTGATAAGTTCCATACTCTGTAAAAGCTTTTCTTTTATAGAAAGAAAAAAGACTATTAATAAAGAGTAAGAGATGCTTGTAGTTTTTCTTTATTGTCAACCATAAGATAATATAATTAAAGCACAAAATCAAGTACTTCTGATACTTTTAGATGCATCAACTATTGTTACACTAACACCTTTGATGACCACGAAAGAGATGAATTTGAACTGGAGTAATTTCAAATTTAACCTTGCAAAACATCCAAAGGGTGGGTGCTATCACCTGTTTTTTTTTTCTTCCAACAATTATGCACATTTCCCATTGTTAGCAGACCTTCACCCAGGCTGGGGTAAGGGCCAGAAACCTGAAAACTATTTCCACTTCAACCAAACTCACTGAGCAATGTTAGGAGAGCCGGTTAAACATTCTCTTTCATCATCTGCAATCAGAGGAAGGCAAGGACATATGTGTTATAGCAAAATTATTAATTACCATGTAATTGGTACTAATTAACTAACCATAGTTATCGATATCAATATTGATTCCACTAGAAGAATTTGGATAATTTGAATCCTGTTTACAAAGTTAGCATTTTGTTGAATGAGCTAGAAATAGACCTTCCCATATAATTCCATGGTTTGTTGAACTTAACTCATTTAGTTAACATAGAAATGATTTAGTTGTTTTAATTTTGAAATGCCTGGCTATTGATAGGGAAGTCACATGAGATTCAGCTTCCTTTGAAGAATTCCATCCATGCCTAGTTAAAGTTAAAAGCCACCATCAAATTAGAAGAAAGGATAAAGATAAGAAGATAACGCTTAAAGATGACACTGTGAACAATTCTAATAACTCTAATCTTACCTATTCTAATTGACCATCAACCATGATTAATTTAACATGAAAGTATAGTGACATAATCAGTGTTTCCTCCAAAAGTTTAAACAATGTAAAATAGTCACCACAGTGAAGAGGCTAAGAGTACCCAAAACTGTCTTATCTATCATATATTTTATCCTTTGTATTTTTGGTTAAAGCATTTGATTTCAGACCTTGCCTCTGATACTTATTATCTGTATGACAAGTAGGTAAGTCATTTTTCCTCTTCTAACCTCAATTTCCTTAAAGGAAGGGGAGGGATGGACCAGATGGTCTCTGAATTCCCTTTCAGCTCTCTATATATGACCCTATGATTTGGGGACACATAAAAAGAGAGAGAGAGAGAGAGAGAGAGAGAGAGAGAGAGAGACAGACAGACAGACAGAGACAGAGAGAGACAGAGAGAGAGAGACAGAAACAGAGAGATATACAGAGAGACAGAGAGAGACAGAAAGACAGAGAGAGAGAGAGAAATGGGGGTGGAACTGGGGGGAGACAGAGATAGAGAGAGTGAACATTTAACATTAAGGTGTAGTTCACGTAATTTGAAATCTTGATTCCCAATTTAAGAATACAAGGTAGGTATTTCCAGAATATCTACCACAGGAAAAAAAATAGCACATGAAATTCATTATAAAATGTGGAGGGAGGGAGGTAGAGAGAGAGAGAGAGAAAGAGAGAGACAGACAGAGAAAGAGAGACAGAGAGAGACAGAGAAAAAGAGAGAGAGAGAGAGAGAACATGCCATCAGTAGTTTAGTATACTTATTTGGATGGTAGAGAAGCTACAAAGAGTTTCACCTTTAAAAAATAAAGATGAAAGTAAATATAAAAAAGCTACAAGAACCCAAGAGAATTCCTAGATTAAACTGAGAGAAGAAATAGATGGAAAATGAAACAGTTTTCTCAACATTCTTATATATTTCTGTTAAGCAAAATGTAGTATCCTCCAACAAGAAGTCTCTTGTTGACAAATTAAGATTCATTTACAAATGCAACTACTGAGGCAGCTAAGTGGCACAGTGAATAAAGCACCAGACCTGGAGTCAGGAGGACCTGAGTGCAAATGTGGCCTCAGACATTTAACACTTACTAGCCATGGGAACTTGGACAAGTCACTTAACCCCAATTGCTCTGCCTTCCCCCCTCCAAAAACAAATAAACAGACAAACAAACAAAAACCAAAATACAAATGCAACCACAGATGTAGATCTCTATTCAATGGCCCTCTGATCATTAACATCAAGAATTGCATTCAAAGTATATGTCCTTGTCCTGTAGCTAGTCTTACACAGGGTCAAATAAAAGTGATGTTAAGGCCTTCCAGATACTCCCAATGATAGTTCTTTAATTGAATTAATCTCTAGAATGTTACAGTGAGGTCTATGATTATTGAAAGAGATTGGCCTAATAATCCATACAAGAGAAGCTATATGCATAAAATGTTTATTTTCTAGATCATAATATGCAATTAGATGATCAGTTAATTGCATTAGCACATTAATACATGTGTCTGGGACAGGCATTGTAGGATTGCATTTGAGAAACTCTGTAATTCTCTTAGTGTCCCTAGCTTTTCCTTTGTATAAAGACTCATTTTTAACAAATATGTGCCTGGTGATGCTGATGTGATTTTGGAATACCATGATTTGGTATGAAAAATGTAGTCAATGATGGAAAAGTACATTTGATAGGTTCCAGTAGACTACAGTTCATTTTCAATGTGGGTTCCATATACAAGAAATAGTGTAAAGGTTGTTATTGAGAGAATGTTTAATTCGGAAGACATCATGAAATGATCATCTAGTGAAAGTGGGGGATAACAGATGGACAGCCTCCCAGTACCCCCCAAAAGTTAAAAAAAACCTTTAAAAAGACTTCTGAATTGTCAAATAGATAATCTGTGGAAAATATAGATAAGAATTAGATGATATAAGGAACATTGGAAGATGTTCTCTCTGCACATAGGGAAGTGATATTCCCCTTGATGAGATTACAGAACTATTGAAGTGTTAGGGATATTAATTTTAGCCAGTTTGAACTTTAGTTATAATAGGTGTATTCATATAAGTACATACACATTCTTCATGTTCAAAGGTATTTTGTGGAAAGCGCAACTATGCATGTATGACAGTATGCTGGAAATTTTTGATTTGAGATTTTATATTTAAATTATAACCCTGAGGACAGGAGCTATATCTGATATTTACTTAATGTCTTCCTACACTTACTAGTATCATTATCATCAAACAATAATAAAAACAAGATTTTCTTAAGCACTTACTATGTGCTAGACACTGTGTCAAGTCCTGAACAAACAAAGAAAAGCAAAAATATGCCCCCAAGGAGCTTGCTTTCTAATGGGAAAGACAACATACAAACAGTTATGTATGTACAAGATAAATACAGTGTAAAAGGGATTTAATCTAATAAGGAAGGCACTAGCAATGGGCATAACAGGAATGGACTCCCACAGAAGGTAGCATTTAAATTGAATTTTTAAGGGAGCCATGAGGGGAAGGTGAGAAGGAAGAGCATTATTGGCAGTGAGATAAGTCAGTGAAAAGGCACCAATACAGGGAACAGAGTGTTATGGGCTAGAAAAGAAAACAAGGCCAATTTGCTGGATTGTGAAGAACATGGGAAGTAGAAGATGTGTAGAGAGATAAGAAGACTACATATTTGGGAAAGGACCAAATCCTGAAGTTACAGAATCCCAACATATTGATTATACATCTGTACCCTGAGGTAGCAGGGTACCATTGGAATTTATCGAGTAAGAAGTGGGAGTGCCACGGTCAGACATGTGCTTTAAGAAGGTCACGTTGGTAGTGGAATGGAGGATCATCCAGAATAGAGAGAGAATTGAGACAAGAAGACCAACAAGAACGCTGCTGCCATAGTCCAGGTATGAGGTGATGAGGAACTATATCAGAGTAAGGTTGTGTGATTAAAGAAAAGAGGATGTATATTGAGAGATATTGTGAAAGTGGAAATGACAAAACCTGGCAAGAGATTGAATAAGAGTGGGGTGAGGTGTGAGTGAAAATGAGGAATAAAATATAACACTGATACTAAGAGCCTAAGTATCTAGGAGAATGGTGGTGTCCTCATGGTAATGTGTAAGTTTGGAAAAGGGAAGGGTTTGATGGGAAAGGTATTGAGTTCTGTTTAGACATATTAAAAATAAGATGCATTGAGATACTCAGTTCAAAATGTCCATAAGGCAGTTGGTAATGAAAGACTGGAGATTATGAGAGAGGCTGAGACTGTATAAAATGATATGAGATTAATCTTCATAGAGATGATAATTGAATTCAGCAGAACTAATGAAATCACCAAACAAGACATAGAAGTAGGATTGAAGAGGCCCAAGGATTGAACCTTGGAGGATAATTCAAAGAGGATATAACTTGGATCAAGATTTAGCAAAGAGACTAAGAAGACATGGTTAGATCAGTAGGAGGAGGAGAGAACAGTGTCACAAAGATTGGGAGGGGGTAGATTATTACAAGAGAAGAAGGTGATAAATAAAGAATGTCAAAGGTGACAAAGAATTCCAGAAGGATGAAGATTGAAAAATCACTAGATTTACTATTTAAGAGATCAATGGTAACTTTGGAGAGAGCAGTTTCATTTGAATAATGAGTTCAGAAGTCAGACTATGGAAAATGTAGAAGCTAATGAGAGTAAAGGAAGTAGAGATATCAACTGCAGACAGTTTTCTTAAGCAGTTTAGCCACAAAGGGAAGAAGAAATATAAGATAATAGCTAGTGAGAATGGTAAGACCAAGTTACATCAAGGATGATAGCTTTTAGGGATCGTCCAGTAGCTTGTTTGCATACTATTATTTGCAGTCAACAAAAATACACTCAGTATCTAATTGTACAGGAATTATTGTCCACACAAATATGGCTACATTCCTTTAGATCAGTCATCAATCTATAGCACTGAATTGACTCTGGAGATTAGTTTCTAATCCATTAAAAGTTTCCCATGAAGTGCAGAGAATGCAAAAAATCACTTCTTATGTACATTTGATGATGCTTTTTAATCCACTGAGCTGAACAAATTCTCTGAATGTAATATTAAATGTGAAGATCTTTAAAATCTGAGCAAAATACTTTGACTAAGAATTAACCTACTATGCACCCCAGTTTTATTCCATTGATATCAAATATAACTAGCTAATAATCACTGGGGAGTGATCTTTAAATGTTGGTGAACCTGTATGTGAGGCAAATTTACTTGGTACCTACTACTGTCTCCTCTAAACCTTGCTAATGGAAACCTGGTGGGTACATCAATAGGTTCATGAATATAGAATAGACATTTTGATGTTATTCCCTGAGCTTTCCCCCCATTTACTCTGAAACAAATATGTCCACTCTACCATATGGTCAATGTTGCTACTGAAGCATGCCCATGAGGAATAACTGAACAAATATTAGGACTGATATGGTAATACATTCATAACTTTTCCTTATCATGAGAAGTGGCTTTCATGATGAGTGTATATATCCCATAACCTAAAACTAAACTGCAAATTCTATGAGCTGTAGTTGGCAGTGATGGATGATAGCCAGTTCAGAAGGACTCTATCTATCTTTCTGGCAGTGTAGAACAATGTAATGGCCATAAGCTGCTACAGTCAATTTGATGGAATCTTTGCAATGTGTGCTATTTACTTGAGTCTTCACAACTGTCTCACGTAGACTCTCAGCTTGTAAGTGTCAACAAATACACCTTGGGATATTTGCAGTCTTTGCAATTCTTCATGGTTCTGTCCATAGTACTGACCATTCCAGATATTGAAAAACATCTTGTGTTTTGTAGGGTAATTTCTCTCTATTTCACAGCTACTATTCCAAATAATTTACATTGCTGAGAAATTGCTGTTCTCTTCTCAGAATTCTCTCCAAATGATTACCATATACATACCTATCTTTTTCAGGAGATTATAGTATATTAAGATTTTGGTGTAGAAGGCACCTTACAGATTATCTAATCTAGTGGTGTCAAACTCAAACAGAAATAATCCCGTGGTCAAAAAAAAACACAAATTAACATTGTATTGTTATTTTATTTTTGTTTATTTTGTCAAACATTTCCCAATTAGATTTTAATCTGGTTTAGGCTGTACCAGGGGAGTTGGGTGGTGGAAGGCTTTTGGTGAGCCACAAGTTTAATAACTGATTAATTCAATCTTCTCATTTTTGAGATGAGAAAATTGAGATCTCAAGAGGCTATAAGACTTTCCCAAGGTTACACAGGTTATAAGTAGCAGAGATAGTATGTGAACACAAGTATAGATCTCTTTCCATTAAATCATGTTGGGACTTAGTATCTTTTTAATATAAATTGAAATATAAGTATAAGACAGACTTAATTCTGGAAGGGACCTTAAAGAGTATTGAATTTAGCCATCTAATTTTACAGAAGAAACAAAGGCTAGAGGGGTTAAGAGACCTGCTCAGGTCACTTTATTCAAGTGGCAGTGGATTTAAATTTTGCTTAAATTCGCCAGGTCGTCTGAATTAAAAAAAAACAGTATGAATTCTTTCAAATTGCTGTTTGGAATTCACCAAACACATTTCTGATTCCTTGAGATCCAAGATCTCTTCATGAATCAATTTTGTCCATGACAGTTAACTTGCCAAGGATTGGTGCTTCTTGAATTGAAACTACTCTACAACTTTTTTTTTTAACCTCCTTAAGTTCCTGTCAAGGCAAATGAGGAGGTAACATTTTGGGGGGTACATTTATTTTACTTGCTCTCTAATCGTAGTATCAGCAAGCCAAAGATCACTACTGAACATTGGTAGGAACTTTGAGTCAAATGATTACCAAGCTTGTTTTCAACTATGTTTTTATTTTAAAGAGCCAAGACTTCTTTATAACAAGTTGTGACTAATTAGTCTCTTTGAGGAAACTTTCATTAAAAAAAATTGCTTCTTGTTGGCTTTTCAACTATTTCACTATGGAGATATTCCAGGTGTAGGGTGGTTCCTTTAAACATTTATTTTTCTGAGAATGAACATGGCAGCATCAGGTAATAGATCTTGAAATTAGCAGAACTTCTACTTTGATTCTACTTTCAGGTTTGCCAAAATTTAGTTGTGTAACCTTGGGCCTATTATCTAACCTTTCTAAGGTTGTGTCCTCAACTAGAAATATTTACTGTGGGGAAGAAAAGGCTGGGGAGAGAGGGAGGGAGAGAGGAAGAGAGAGAGAGAGAGGAAGAGAGAGAGAGAGAGAGAGAGAGAGAGAGAGAGAGAGAGAGAACCTGCAAGCTAGAGTGTGTGCGCACGCATGCACACGCACACGCACACGCACACGCACACGCACACACACACACACACACACACACACACTGTGGGGGCAGGGAGAATA
The DNA here is from genome assembly GCF_028583685.1 of Petaurus breviceps papuanus. Lineage (NCBI taxonomy): Eukaryota > Metazoa > Chordata > Mammalia > Diprotodontia > Petauridae > Petaurus > Petaurus breviceps. The sequence goes on from NW_027187323.1 coordinate 9,762,863, forward strand.
CTGGGGTGGAGAAAACTTAGAATTGTCTTCATACTCCAGAACCAGAACCAAAAGTAATGAGTACAAGTCGCAGAGACATAAATTTAGGCTTGATATTTAAAGAACAACAACAAAACTTTCCAACAATTAGGCAGTCTAAAGTGGAAAAAAATATTGCCTTAGGATGCCTTTCCCCCTCACCCCCCATCACCATGACCACTATAGACTTTCCACCAAAGGATAGAGGATTATTAGTTATCAGTTATGCTGTAGAGACATTTTTTTTTTTTAAATATGGGTTGGAGTAAATAGGCACTAAGGTCCCTTACATCTATGAATTTCTGGGATTCTGAAAAAGGAAGGATGCTAGAATGGTCTTCAAATCCTCTTCCAGGTCTGAAATGCTTCTATTTTAAATGAGGTGGTAAGGAATGATGAGATGCAGGCTCTGGGAATCCCCTTGAATCTTTGAGGCATAGGCTCTGGGAACCCCTCTTTAACTCTGATTAAATTGTCCTATTTGATGAGGCATTTGCATGAGGCCATAAGCCTTACATTGTGGCTGGGCCCAAACCTCTGTTACTAGACTTCCCACCCTTTCCACCCAGCCTATCAAAATATCAATCCACCCTTGAACTGGCCTAGCCCACCATTGTCTGTTGGCTCCAGGTAGCCTCCAGCAACTTCCCACCCTTAATCATTCATTGACCTCATTAACTCCTCCTGAAGACCCTCCCCAAACTCTTTCTCTAGACCACCCCTAGTTTCCTCCACAACCTTCTGTATATACACCCCATCTTGCTCCTATGTGGGTGAAAGTGCCATAGAATGACTTAGCACAGGCTGTGTCTGTGTCTAATACAAGAAAACTTTTAATAAACTTTTCTTTGGCTGAGAAGACTTGAGTTGAATTCATTCGGCAGGACCGAGTATGTTGGTATTTTGGGGTCTCCAGAGAAACCCTAATGTTCTTTATGGGTGACCTCTTCAATGAAGACATGACTTGGAATCATAGGAAAGATGCTAAGTTTTTCAAATATTAGCAGAGCAAAAGGTTTCATAAGTGTTATTTTACCGTATATGTAAGGCACAATTGTTGGATACGATTGACATATAAAAGCAGAAACACCTGTGGTCTTTCACTTAACTCCAAAGCCCTGGTGAACACTTGAATAAATCAGCTTCTAGAAAATACTGAAAGAAGCATATATATATATATATCACTTTATTAGCTCCTACGGTTATTGAGTTTTTCAATTCCATTATTGATAATGAACTAGTACCTTTTTTAGTATAACATATGTGGTTTTTGTTTTTCTGCTTCCACCACCAAATTAATTTTACTGTAACACCAATTTGGAGTACACCAATATAGAGGTTCTTGGCAACCAGCCATAAATTGCTAAACTGATACATAATGTACAGATTATGTTCTTATGTCTGCTTATCATTTAAAATGTTTACTAGATTATTGACTATTTAATTAGGAAACTCAGGCAAAAAAATAGAATTAAAAAACCTCAGCAACTGAGTCACAAAGACTTGGGATATTTTGCTGGCAGGCTGAGGCCCAATTTCTCAGAGCATAGCTATGTGTACTTTGTTCTTTCAGATTTTCACAAATCTGTAACTGAAAGTAGGATTACAGTGTCAAAGGACTATGGGAATTCAACATATTAGAAGTATAGTCTCTTTGGGGGAAGATACATTAATTTTCCCAATTGTGAACATTTACTTTCAAAATGTATTTTGGGGAAAACCTAAGATACATCTGGAATAAATCTACCATAGTTTCTTGCTCATTATATACATAAAACACATATACATACACACATATTCCCATATTTTAAATACATACCTACTCTTAAATTAAATAGCTTATGTGTATTGAACAGCATTTGGCTATAAAGAATTTCTATCTTGAGACATGTATTCACGGTATTAATTCAAGAATTTCACATTTATTATGTTACTAAAGAGTTCACAAATGATAATAACTTTTGCATGATAATAACTTTTGCTGAATGTGGAGCAACTAGCCAGGCCAATCCAAGGTCAAAGGATTGGTAAGGACCCCTAATTCCCTGAACCATTTATTTCTTATATCAAAGCAAACTTTCAATAACATTTACCTTATTTAATTTTTCTACTTATGTTCTTTTGATTCCTAGTTCATCTTCTCTTTCCTTATGATTTAGCCCAGGTTATAACCTATGCTGATTTCATAACTTTGCTGACTAATATTTGCACACTAAAAGGAAAATAGCTAGCAAAGAGACAAAATATCTTAATTGATTCTTGGACTTGTATGCGGATTGCATGATTCTGAGTGATTTGCTTACAAAAATCTACCAGTTTTAATGTAGGGGGTCAAGGTGATCACTCAAAATAACTATTTAAACCCCTACATCTATTTAGAAAGTGTATGCAAGACTGTGATACACAGATTTAAAAGAGAATGTGCCATGCTATGAATCTGCTCATCCATAAAGCCCCCATAAACAGAACACTGAGAATTTGTGAAACTCTCCAGGCAAAAGAGCTGTTAGCTTCTGAATTGTTTTCTGATGTTTGCTTGTTTGTTCATTTGCTTGTTTGTGTTTTTGGCAAAATAGGAAATTAGCTGGGATACAGATATCCAGAATCCATATAGCACTTCATTTATTTGTGAATCTTTGAACTTTACTTTGGGGTTGCAGCAAATAAAAGTTTCATAAATATGCACCCCTGAGATTTGATAGAACTTAGAAAACTATAAAAGTGGATTAAGTACTTTCCCATATGTTCACATAAAAGTTGTATAAAGTAATAAAAATGCATTTTGAAATTATCTCACTTGAGCTGTACAGCAACCTTAAGGCACAGGTAGGTGTTATTATTATGCCCATTTTACAGATGTGGAAACTGAGGCAAATGGAGGTTAAGTGACTTACCTAGGGTCACATAGCCAGTACGTGGCTGAGGCTGGATTCAGTAAACAAAAATGATCTTTCTGAGTTTAGCAGGCTCTACCTACTGTACCATCTAATTGTCCTGTGTGACCTACTCATCTCCCCTACCCTAAAAAAGTTGACATGTTATTTTCACATAATATGGTTTTCTGCCTGTACTATGTACCGAAATAATCATCTTTTTTTCCCACATTTCAATGATGATGTACTAACAAATATCGTTGTACAACAGCAAATAGTATTTGAAATGTGAATTACAGCAGTATTTATTTATGGTTTGTTTTCTGCCCTCTCTTTCTTCCTGATACACATTTACAATTGTTCCTTTAACTATTTTTGATATGCCTAACAATACTCCTCTTGGATGACCTCTTCTTCCTGAACTTTTATGACTCTGCTCTCTTTTGGTTTTACTTTTACTTAGTTGACCTTTCCTTCTTAGTTGGCTGTGCAGGATCATCACCCCAGCATCATTTCCTCTGTATGGACATTCTCCAGGTATGGCGCTAGGCCTTCTCTTCTCTGTCTACAAGCTTTCTCTTGGTAATCTCATAATTTCTTATTGTTTCATCTATTGGCTCTATGCAAAAAGACTCCCAGATCTATAGATCTACCCCCATGATCTCATTGAATATCAGTTCTGCATATCATCAACTACTTGTTAAGACATCTCTAAGCAAGAGGCATCTCGATTAGAATATATCCAAAACCAGACACATTATCTCCTTAATTTAAATATTTCTGTGAAAGGGGCCACCATCATACCAGTTACCTAGCTCATGGCTTCAGAGTTACACCCATGACTTTCCTCTCCCTCATCCTTTACAATTAATCAATTGCTAAGACTTGATCATATTTTCACAATATATAGTATCTTGAATTAGTATCTGTTCCACTCATACATTTACCTACCTCCTAGGATTGTTGTGAGGATAAATGAGTATGTATATACACAGACACATATACCTACACGCATACATATAATGTATCAATGTGTGTAAGTATGGGCGTATGTATATGTTTGTATATACACATGCATACATACACACCATGTATTAATGTGTGTAAGTATATGTATGCATGATATACATACACATGCATGTGTATATATTCATATTCACATATATACATATCTGCATCAGTGCACACATACAAACATACATATATACATATCTACACACATGCAATATATATATATACATACATACATATATGTATAAATCACTTGGCAACCTTTTTAAAAAAAGGCCCTTATTATGTCTCACCTGGCCTCTTTCAATAGTCCCCTAATTGGTCTTTCTGTTTCAAATCTCTCCTCAAGCCCAGCCTCTATTCACTTGCTAAATTGATATTCCTAAAGCACAGTTCTGACCATGTCATATCCTGGTTTTAGAAACTCTGGTTTTTGTATGATAAAAAAATTTTATCTTCTGTTTGACTTTTAAAGTCCTTCCTTCAAAATCTGTCCCCAGCCTACCTTTTCAGGCTTATTGCATAATATTTCCCTTCACACTTTCTATTTCCAACCAAACTGACCTACTTATGTTCCCCATACCCAACAATCTCTCTCCTGTATCTGTCCGTTTGCACAGGCTGACCTCTGTTTCTGGACGCTACCCCTTTCTTTACTCCCACATCACACCATAGTTTCCTTCAAAGCTCAAATCAAAAACCATCTCCTACAGAAAATCTATTGTAGTACCTGAGTTGCTAGTGCCCTCCACTCAGGAAGTAATTTGTTTAGTTTTTGAATTTAATTTTCTATGAACATGCTGTTTTCTACCAGTAAAATGTAAGATTATTGAAGGAAGGGATTGTTGTGTGTACTTCCTGGGCCACGAGTAGAGCTCACAACAGAGCAGGCACTTAACTAATACTTATTGAAAACAAAAGTGTTTAAGTCTCAAGACACAAGAGCATCTCCTTCGTTGCAAAAATGTTGGGGGAGGAAGATCTTCTAACCTTCCCCCAAAACCTGTTCCAGGGTAGTTAATGTCCAACTATGATGAGTAATTTAGCCATCAAATGACTCTGGATGTGGTGTCTCCTTTTCATTTGTAACTTTATAGGGAGGAGACAATAGCTTTCAGTACCTGGTAAGTGCCTGCCTAATAATTTGCTCGAGACTCAAGGCACTCTCCTGACAAGCAGGAAAATAAAAACCTGCTTGGTGTGACATAGCATGCTAGGGCACCAGGAGGGAATCAGATCTTCCCTCATCTAATGGTCTAAATGTTTCTCTGCAGTTGTACCTAACAAAAGTATCACATGGGCATGAATCAACAAGGGTAACATATTTCACTACAGTTAATTATCCTGATTTATCCCAAGAAACTAGGTTTTAGTCTGTAATCTGTGAGGAAATCTGCTGTTCTAGTCCTAAATCCTTTCCTCAGTCTGGTGATTATCAACTACATTTTTGTACAGGAGGGAATTAATGCCACATACTGCCTAAGCAGCTTTGAAGTAAAAAGGGCCTAGACCTGTAATAACTTTTGCACAGTATATTGATTCAGAGAGAGTGAGGGAGCCTGCAGTCATAGGGGTTTTCCAGTGGCTTTCCATGCCCTCCTTTACCTTTTACATTTTGTAACACTTGGTACTCCACTGTGAGCCCTCATATTAACTCTCCACAGGAGACCCCAGGTAACTCTGCACTGCTGTTACCCCAAACTGTGAGTAAAACCATAGGTAAAAAGCTGAAATCACAATGAAACCTGATTTTCCAGCTAGCAGCAATCAATACGGCTTTAAAATTAGATAACAAGGGAACTTTGACAGGAAATAATCATGTTTGTAGGAAAAGGCAGAGTTATTTTTTTTTCCTGGAGCGTATATATTGCAGCTTTTACATTTACCTTGATATTTAAACTTCTAAGCTCTGTGTGTGCATGTATACTTAAAAAAAATATATATATATATATACACATAGACATATATGTGTATATATATACATATATATATATATATATATAATGCTCCTTTAAGCATCCAAATAAGGTCGAATCTGGAAGCTTTTGTTGGAGCTAGTAAGTAAACTGGGGCTGGGTGTGGAGTGGGGAGGGAGGTGGGAAAGTGAAGGGAGGGGAGGGGAGAGAGTGGGGAGCAGCGTATCCTGTGCCATGAATTTATTCAAAAGCATTTCAATCTGTGTGCACATCTTCATCACTTCAGTGATAATTAAATCTCAGAATCACAGGTGATGTCCTCACATAGTGTCTTTCCCTGGCTCCCACTGGGCCAATGAAGCAGGCCTCCCTGTGAGGCCTGTTAGCACAGATCAGGTGGTAATGTGGAGGGACAGATGAGCTTTAGCTGACAGATGGCAAGATGACCTGGAAAACCTGCCCCCTTTTCTGGGATCAGGCAGCAGCTGACAGGTATTATTTCATAAAATAACGTCTAAAAGGAATCGCCAGGGTCTTCGCATTAATCTGAGGCTGCAACCAGCCATGTAACGTTTATGTCAGAACAAATCTGTCTCTATGCAGGAGAGGGAAAGTGGTTTTTGATGAAGTTGTTCATAAATTTTAATATAATATGCCTGATGGTGTCAGATATAGTCTCATATCTCTTTTATATTTAAAGGCTCTAGTGAAACATAGAAATATTCAATCTTCAACAAGCTACTTTTAAATAACTAAAAAGTTAACCAAGGATACCTTACTGCATTTTTTTTTCTTCCTCTGTATTTTCAATAAAACCTAGCTTGCCTCAGCTCCTTGTTTTTAACTGAAAATGTTTTCAATGGCATGAAAACCTTTTAGCCAGGGGTACCAAACAAAGGGACCACTGAAGCTTTAGCCAAGTTGCATTGAGGGGAAAAAAAATGGAGCCATTGGTTTAGGGAGAAAAGGAAAACTTGCCTGAGCCTACAAGTTAACAACTTCATCAAGTTATATGAAATCTCCTCTACATATATAAATAGTATTTCCCAACTTCTGCTGAAAAAACATCAACTGCTGAAGGGTTGGCAGAGTTAAACATTTCATTAGATGAGATCTCCTGGCATCTGACATTTAAAAATTCCAACCCAAATGAATATGTGGGGAATTCAACCACCTGGATGGAGTCTGGCTTTGTCAGCTTCCTTGCATTTCCCAGATGAATGAAGAGGCTAGGTACAGCCTAAAGCTCACCCTGTGTCTACCTAAATATACAACTCCAAACTGCTGAGTCCAATAATTCAACAGTGAGCACCAAAACCTGCCAGGGAAAGTATGACACCTTCATATTTATTCTGATTGTTAGGAAACAGGAAGAAACATTTATGATATTTGTGTTTAAGGGGAGAACTTTTTCATCTACTGTAGACCTTTAGATATAGAAAATTGCCTGGTTGAACATCTCTAAGGATAGCGGGAAAAAGAAAACCATGCACATAACAGATGCACAAACAAACCTTGAGAGGCATGTATTATGGAAAAAGAACCATCTTCACACACCTCATAATCACATTTTCACCTGCCCATCTGCTATAGACCTGTGGTTTATTAGTAAATGCATCCAGATATAAAAATGTGCTTCTTTCAAATATATGTTCTAAACACAATATATAAACAAGAATAAAGCAACCGGGAAAAAAGACAAAGGTGTTGTTTTTTAGACATTGAGATCGATTGAAATATACGAGGGAAAATACATGTAAGGTCGTTGATGTTCTGTCATTTGACCTGTCCTAAAACATGGATTGCAAACATGCTAGCTACTTTGAGGAGTTCTGAACTAACAGATTCCAATTTTTAAATAGGAAGGCACATTTTTACAAGTGTTAAAATTAGAATACTTAACAGGGTATCAATTGGTTTGACTTTAGTGTGTGATTTCCACCTAGTACTTAGGAAATAAGTTATAAGAGGTCATCTGAGGCAAAAGGTGTTTGAGTGGATAAATAGCCCAGGGTTGTAGAGATATTTAGTATAAGATATGGAATTTGAATTCACATCTTCCTGATTTCAAACAATAAACTAACCAGTACAACTCACTGTCTCATTAGGATGTCACAGTAATTGTATCAATATGAATGGTAAGTTAGCTTTCCTGTATAGTCCTTAAGAGGATCCAGTCTCAGTAAAGGTAAACAATCTCTATTTGACAACTAGAAATTTGATTTTTAAAAATTTACAAGTTTGATTTTATCAGTATATGGAAATCCAAGTGTATAAGCTTCTACTGATGCAAAGGGGCATTTACAGAAGTTACTTCCTTCTCTAACTCATAGTCTTAGAGAATTTCCTGGGGTCTATGAGAGTCAAATGCCAGTATCTGACTTCAGACAACTAGCAGGCAAAAGGAAGATTTTGAAACCAGATGCTCTGATCATATCAAGGCCATATTCTATCAACAATTGAATTGTTTTACTGAATTGAATGACAGTTGTGGTTCAAGCTTCTGAACTGGAAAAGTTGTAGTAAGTGATTCAAAAGTAACTCTAATTTTCTCTATATATTAAGCATCTTCCAAAAGCAGTGACTATAGTTTAGATTAGTTAGTACCCTTACTAAAAGACCTAAAGCCCCTTATCTGAGTCCGTGGACTTCTTCCATTCATCTTTCTTCCTCCCTTTCCCCCATGCCATCCCATTTCTCCTTTCCTTTTCTTTCCTTTTTAGTTATTTGCAACTATTTCTGCAAATATATTTAATCTTTTCCTTAGAGATTACAAGATAATAATTGATATGTCCCAAAGATTTTTAAGCCTTTTAATGCAAGGAGAACAAACATACATAACTTTAAAATTCTCAAATGTTCTTCATAAGAACTCTGAATTTCAAGAGAATTTGTGTATTGTTGTTTTGGCTTTGAAAAGACAACACTGACTTAAGATCTCCATTCTTAACAAAATAAGAACCCATTTTAAAATCTGTATATACTTTTTTTCCTAAGTTCTTATTTTTTTCTTTTGTTGCAAGCCAGGGAAAGTGTTGTTGGATGATTTTGGGGAGAAATATTTAATTCTTCCAATATTCCATAAATTAAAAAATCTTACTAATGTATCTACCAGACTTTTTTTTAAGTCAGTGGACATTTAGAGTAGGAGATAGTGACATTACTTTACTATCATCCCATTTTTCAGGTAAAATATTGAAATAGTAAGGATAAGCTTCTAACCTACTGTAGAGAAAAAAAAGTTAAAGGGTTCATCTGGATGTGAAATTTGAGAGCTTTTACAATTGATCATTATCTCAGACTACTGGACCATACTTCTCTCTATTTATAAAAAAACAGATATTACCTTATCTAACATAGCTCCTGGATGCTAGAGCATGATACCCAAGGGATGAAAAAGGCTTTGATAAAGGATGTTTGCAACCCTAACTGTATAGCATGTAATGTCTTATTGTAAGCGGTTAAGCTTCATCAACCAAAAATATTAAATGACAATGTAACTGAAGATGTTATGTATGAATATGTGCACTGAAACTGATGGCTTCTATGCAATATTAGAAACTCACTTTGCCTTTTAAAACAAAGACTATATTTCACTAAAAGTAGATATTCCAAGTATCTTACTTTTCTATGGATGCTTCTTGAGTAAATGCTAAAAAACAAACAAAAACAATCATGGAGAGCCAATCTCTAAATCTATCCCCTTCAAAGATATGATTCCTTTTCTGCTTCCTGATGATCATCTTTGTTTGCTCTTTACATTTTCTGTCCTTGACTAGAGTTTTCATTAAGCAAGGATTATCTATTGACTTCAAGTCGAAACTCAAATTTTGACTTTATTTTACTTCAAAATACTGTAATTATACCTTCTCTTACCCATGCACCAAGCTACACTTGAGAAGCTATTTAATTTATACCTATACATTTCTTATATGTGCATTTTTTCTATATTTGAGGGAATATATAATTATATATTTTAGCTCAAACTGATTTCCCTCAAAAAAATGGGGGTAAGACTAAGAGAAGCATGTTTGTTAATGCTCAATTCATTTCAATTACAGGATGTTTATCATATAACTACCTCAATGATCTACCTCCTCTGTACAGGGAGACTGGTGGTTCTAGAGACATTTTAAGGAATGACATGCACTCCACTTGCAGCTCATCTGCATTTCCTTCCTTTATCAATAATGTAAACTGCATCATATATGTTTTAAGGAAACCATTTATTTTTATGCTTAGCTACAAACCAGCCCATGAAAATGATGAGAGCCAGACATGGGCATTAAGAACTCCCAAGAAACAATGAAGAGGAAGTCTTTATTTATGTATTTCAGAGCATTAGGTGCTCTGTGGCATTGTCAGACATGAATGGAGGGGTTCAGATGCCGATGACCCCGTGTTTTATAGTTATCTGCCCTTTAGTTCTATTTACATTAATAAAAATATGGAAAGGAAGACCTAAAAAAATCCAGATCCATATTTACATGAGGATCTTTCTATTCTCTAAGCAAAGATGGGCTTTGTTTGATGAGTTTATTACCTCTGCCACATTTAAAAAAAATGGAACCAGCTATCATCATTAGGAAGACAATAGTGCTTCCCCAAAACTACTCCAGTAAAGTTGGGGAATCTGAGAGTGTTGAAGTCATTATACAAACATACAGTTGCCTAATTTTATCTCACAGGGAAGATAATAGTAATGTGGACTGTCCCATGATTTCCAACGTGAAAATATTACTGCATCTTCATCTCCCCTAGTGACAGAAGAAATATTGAGACACATCTTGAATACATTCAGGTAATTTTAGTAATCAGTTCGCTGTTTGGTGAAAAGCCTACTAGAGGAGAGCACACAATGAAGCTGTTCCAAACTCTATAGACAAGTACTTGGCACATATGCCTTCACTTATAGACTTGAGCTATTACATTCAGCAATTCACTGAAATAATGTGAATTTTAACATAAATCATATAAAAATAGAATTCAGGCGCCCTTCACTTAGCCCTGCTGGGTGTAACATACATATGTCAGCAAACAAGGTGGTTAGCTATCTTTCATTCTTCTGAACTAAAACTTTCCTACAATCCTGATTTTTTTTTGTCTTTGGGGGTCATGTATGGAACCTGATATTCTCAATCATCATGAATAATTGCACCTGTCAACTTGATGTAGACCTGGACGATGAAGTGACTTCTTCATCCTACATATGGTTAGAAAAGACATGCTTGGGGTTAAGACATTTACTTTCTTCATTTTAATTTATATAAAAGCTAAGACAGAAAACCTGCACCAATTTTATATGGTACATTTATGAGGAGCTCCTCTCTAGGTAAAATATGATAGCCCAGTGTTTCTATCTCAAATCTGGCTTATTTACATTTAAAGAAAAAATAAAATAAAAATCCATGTGTCAAAAAAGGCTTGTTTCTTGCAACTTTCTTTACAATTGCTATTAGAAATAAAATATTTCTTTCTTTTTTTTAATGGATGACCTTGGGTAGTTGAAAACTACTTATTATACATTTTATCCTTCTTGGAAACCAAAGGCTAGGTTAGGTGACCTCAAGTTGAAGTATTAAAAGGAAATCTTGATGCTAGTAAGTCACATAAGCATTCTGAGCCTCAGTTTCCTTATTTGTAAAATTAGAGGGTTTGAACTGGATAGCCTTTAAATCTCTTCCAGCTACAAATCTATGAATCTATGATCCTATGAATCTCTCAAGGTGACTCCCAGCCTGTGATCCCAAGTTTACTTGTAAACATATCCAGCTGGCAATATGCACCAGAAGTATGCTTCAAACATGGGTGATTCCTGAATGACGCCAGGAAAGGAGACAGCTATTTTGGAATTTTTAAAACTCTTTTTACAAATTCCACTTCTGCAGGTGGGTTACACTCCCCTACTATGTACTTAGCAACATTTTGTAAAACCCTAGAACGGAGAGGCCTTTTTGACGGAGTTAAATTTGTTTCCTTAGCTGGTAAAGCTTTTCCTTTCCATATGGTCAGGATAACTAATTTAGTTTGTCTCTGAGGTGGCCAACATTATAGTGTGGTATCATAGAATATAAAAATAAAAGAAGGTATGAAAACCTTATTCTAAAAATGAAATAAAAGCAGATGGGACATACGTTTCTAACGTATTTAATTTGCATCGTCTTTTTTTTTTCTTTCAAAGTTCTTGTGGACCAATCTTGCAAAAAGGCAAAACAAAACCTAAACACTCTAGTTCCTTGCCAGCAAGCTGCCAAGCTGATCTTTTTATCTCCATCATCTACAAAGAAAAAAACATACATAACCAATAACCATAAGATTAAAGGCCCTCAACACCAGATATTAAAGTTTAACTTTTAATATATATTTTTACTTACATACAAAGCCTAACTTTTTCCAAGTTGTAAATTGGTTACTTTCAGGTTTGAAATACCTTAGAGGGGGTTATGGGTCTTATAGATCAAGATGGTTAGCATGTACATTTTAGAAAAGTTACCAATAACATCTAACTACAATGTTCGTTTTCTATCCTACTCTTAGATCCCTATTACATTATATAACAGACTCCAGCAGTCCTCAAAGACATAAACTTAGAACACCTGTCCCAAGATATCTACTAGTAGTTTTCCAAATTAAGAGTCACTATCATATGGAAGTACTCTACATAGTAACATACTGAATAGTTCTAAGGGGTGCAAAAATTTAATGCAGCCACAAAAGACCATTAGTTTGAATCATTGTGGTATCTAAACAATTGGATTAGAGAAAAACAAAAATATGACTGTAGTCATGTAGTGAATGATTTTCTTTACATAAAGGTGAATTTTTGGTTTAATAGATTTTTTTCCTGTAGTTCAATGCGTGAAATGATGGTTGAATTGGAAAGACTAACCCACAACCAGAACACTACACAAATCATGCATAACACATCTTACATTTTCTAGAATACTTTCATATACATTATCTCAGATTCTCACAATGACCCTGTAGGAGTCATCATTTTACATACAAAATAATTCAGGTTTACAGAGGTTAAAGTATTTGCCTGATTTCACAAAGTTAACATTAAAACTGCTCTTGAAAATCAAATCTGACTTTATCCTCTACAGTTCTTTCCACATGTGATACTATTTTGCATGCTTTTTTTTCCATCTGATGCCTTTTATTTTTAATGGAAACACTTTTGAAAAAGAATAGTCAAATTTGTTTAGGGGGTAGATCTGTAGACATAACAAGGACATGTTTACAAGTAAAATTTTTTGAAAAAATATAAAATGCTACATCTAATTTCCATGGAGCATTTTTGGTTGGTTTTATGGTGCAGACCTATGACTCCACTGGTGTGGAAACTCCTGCCCCCAGTGAAGACTGGAAACTCATCAGGAATTTCTAGCCTAATAGGCTAGAAGAGCCATGGCACTGGGAAGGTAACTGACCTGCCCTAAACCAAACAGCTAGTAAAGGGCAGAATTTGAATCCAGTTGGTCTGGTTCTTTGGTGAACCTGCTTTGTATATACTACATTGCCTCTTTATAGAAATAAATATATTAAAAATGTATAAAATATATCTTTAATGTAGATGGTAAGAAAAATCTTATTTTATTTATAACTAATAATTAGATCATTAAACAAATATTCATTAAGCACTTGCTAATGTGTCAGACACACTCAGAGGTGCTAGATATATAATAGGGGAAAAATGAAAGTCCCTAACTTATATGGAACTTACATGAGAAACTAGAAAATGTCTCTGGGCCAAAATTCAACAGTTTATGTTGAAGCGGTCATTTCTACCTACGTTTATATTTTCTCCTTAGAATTAATTAGTCTTTTCTAATTAGGTTAATTGGTGATTGGAAAGGGGACATCAAAATAGGCAAAATGACTGAAGAATTTTGCCATCTTTTGGATGACTATTAGATGTATTTAAATAAATATTAAAAGGTGAAAAGAGGGAAAAAATCATTGATCATTATGCATCATTCTATTCTTCCATATAACACTTGATTTTTTTCTTATTTACCAAATAAATTTTATTCAATCCTTTAAAGTGTTACTTGTACAGCATGCTGTTCCAATAAGGAAATTCAAGCAAATGCTTTTTGAGCAGTGTCAGTGGTCTCTCCAATTCTCTCCTCTCTGTCTCTGTCTTTTCCACTGTATCTTACAGAACAAGAAAGCAAGTGAACAATATACATGCTAAAAAAGTAGAATTCAAAGGAAGACAGCCGCAGTCAGTGGCACTTCTAGCCTCATGGGATGCTTCCAATCGCTAAAAGCTGTCACCATTTCCTTCAGAATCAAGTGTGAGGAGCATTCTATTCTTTGTAGTGAGAGCTCGTGCCACAGTAGCACTGAGGCCTACTCACACAAACACCACCACCCCCTTATTCTCCCCACCCTTTGGCAAAAAAAAAAAAAGTCTCTGTGGAGTAACAAGTTGCCTAAATGCAAATACTCATGAGTGTCTTTGAAAGCATGAAGAAAAAATAGCAAAGTCGGCAACCACAGAGGCCTATCATTTGACTTGTTGAGATTGAAAATGTTCTCTTATTTGTGTGTGGGGGGGTGTGTGTTCCTCATTTTATAGTTCAAGATGTTTCAGAGTGATTAGCTCTGGGGAAAAGACTCAATTGCTGGGGCAGAAAAAGGTTGAGAGACTTGGTAAGGTGCTGAGTTGATAGCAATGTCAGTCACTTTCAGGGAAAATTGTGAATGGAAACAAGAGGGTGGTCAGAATCCATAGTAAGAAGGTGTCTGTAAATCACTGTGTAAACACACAGGAACTGCTTCCCTAAAGTCAAGAACTAGTCAAGCAGGACCAGCTGTAAAAATGGAAGTGTGCAGGAAGTCTAGAATTCCTCCAACATCTGCTGGTGCCATTAAAAATGAAAAGTAAATCCACGCTGGCAATATATGAGATTTATTGTCCTACATTAGGCCTAACAGCAACTGCCAATTTTTCTCCCTCTTTTGCCACACAAGTATCTTTCAAGGGGCACAGGAATAAGAGTCAACTGCAAAAGCAGCAATAGGTGGAAAAATCGGGATTAGGACAATTTAATATATGTGGCAATTAGCCAAGAAGATGGGGGCAAAGAAATGAAAGTGAGAAGCTAAAACAGGAGGGAATGCCCTAAGATTCCACTGTAAATTATTATCATGTAAGGAGGCTATACATCTCAAGTATCCCTAAAAATTCCAGTATACCCAATGAAATAACTCTTGGTAGACACTATCATTCTCCTACTACTAAAGAGATTAAGTAAAGTCCCATTCATCTTAGAAATTGTGGGTAGTTTGTTTTAAATGGATGCAAACTATCCAGAATTATATTGAAAATTTATTCCACTTGTCACCAAACATTTCTTCATAAACTTAACAACCATCATGGAATTGTAATTTATCTTGTATTCCATAAGGTGCTTGGGGAACAAATAAGAGATATTGTATCTCCAGTATCACTTAAGCATCATCTAGGTATGATACCTTTTGCTGATTCATCCTGTTCTCTTTAACCATTTGGGGTTAGAGTAATATAATTAGGTCTTCCAAGTCCAAAGTTCATATTATCATTGCTATCCTATCCTTGACCTCCTTTGTATAATTAACTTTGGAGAAACATGACTTCTTTTTATTTTAGCTTATCTGTTATGTGTGGGTAATAGGATTTGTACAATGTAACTCACTGGGCTATTTTAAGGCTTAAATCATGTAATGGTTATGTAAAGTACTTTTCACCCCTAAAGAAGGATGGTAGAAAGAAAACAGGACATGGAATCAGGAATTATGTGACCATGGGCATGTTCTGAGCTTCAATTTACTCATTTGTAAAATGAAGATATTGAAACATGAGGTACTACTTTATAAGGTAGTTATGAAGACTAAATGAAATAACCTATATAAATGACTTGGCAAATTTTAAAAGGCTATAAGAATGCCAATTGTCATTTTTGCCATTACTCTTGTTACTATTATTACAATTTGGCTGTTTTACATGAAGCACATTGCTAAAAAACAAATTAGCTAAAGAATGGCTTAAATGATACCAAATATGTATATGGCTAAAATAAATGGACTGATCATAAAGGGGAAATTAGACAAGAGGGATAGACAGACGGGAGGGAAGGTGATGTTGCATAAGAAAGGAGGAAGAAAAGAAAGGCTTCTAGAATACTGGGTGGATCTTCTATGGAGTCTGTAGTAAAACAAGGACAAGAATTCTACAAAATGAAAAATCATGGAGGAGTTGTGATTTACTTAGGTGGAAAGAGAACATACACTAAATAGGACACACATCCACTCAAATAAACTGTCTTACACTCAACTCACTCAGTAGTAGAGAAAGAATTAAAATCAATCGAACAAGCTTTCCTAGACATCATTCTACCTTTCCTTCTTGCCTAAAATCCAGCAGATTAGTGAGTTCAATAAGCATTGTAGTACCCACACATTTTTATGTGAATACCCTCCACCTGCTCAGTGTATGTCTTGCAGGTGCATATTTATGTAAATGTTGCTTCTCATTAGAATGTAAACTCCTTGGGAACAAGAACTGTTTTTGCTTTTCTGTGTGTCCCAAGGGTTTGGGAGAATATATGACATGTAAGTGATTACTAAATGCTTGGTGATTGACTTAATGCAGGTAGATCATGGTTATAAAAATGTCCTGCCAAATGTAATTACAAAGTTTGATTTAATAGTTTAGCCTACAAGGAGAATGCTGTCTGTTTTTTAACACTCTTTACATATTGTATTTGTTAAAACCAATTGTAATCTCTAAAAGAGCTTCAAGAATTGTCTTCTAATTATCTCATCCTCATTTGTCCCTTCATTTCCACATTGCCTTGTCCTCAGTCCACAATATTCCCTCCCTACACCCCCACATGCCATCCCCCCTAGCACTTGGAATAGTACTGTGCATACACTAGAGTCTACATAAACACTCGGTGAATTCTCTGCTTAGTTTCACAGGATATGTTCTGCAGATTGTGACTGAGAATACTTTACACATATTCCCTATTTTCTAAGAGTTCCTCATATATTCTCCCAAACAATGTACAATTATCATCCTTTTTGATATTTAAGTATTTCAGATAGTAGGCATATGTTCTTAATAGGTAAATCTCAACTCAAGTTCCCTGAAATACAGGAAAATTTTAATAACTATTTTTAATTGCTTGTTTGACTTTAATGACTGATTAGTAGAGCACAATATGTTTCTCCAATATTGCAATTACAAAAATAAATATCAAAACTGAAAACTAAGATCATTTGAGAAAAATGAACTGAAAATGTATTTAAAAAAAAAAAAACAGTGAGTCACTCCAACTCTAGGATTAGACCTAAATGAACACAGGGTCTAGAAAGATACTGGTGAGATGATGATTTCATCCATCTTAATGGACAATAAGGATCACTTCACAATTGATTCAGCTTAAGTAGTGATCAGTAGTGTTTGTCAAAATTAATTATGCTGCGGTTTGAATTACCCACTATGGTACAGATGGTCTAAACCTTCCAACCTCATGTCTAGTTCTTCTTTAGCTATTTAAATCAGGGACTTGTATTCACAAGAAAACATGGTGTCGTGTAGAAGCCGTGTGATAGAGAGGAAAGGCTACTATTCAAAATGATCTGCTTTTTGTGAAAGTGTTCTGGGGAATTTTAAACTTAGAAAACAATAAATAAGCTATTGTTAATTTAACATAAAGATTATCATAATTTTACTGAAACTTCCTCCATTAAGGTTACTAGTACTATCTTAGGACTAAATCTAATGGGATATTTTTGTTCACTCTTTTTATTTTAATTTTTTTTGGTAACTTTTAACATACCTGAAATTCCTTCTGCTCCCTCCCCCCCTTCCTCCACCCAATCCTGGAAGCTCTTTCCTAATCTGAGTTCTATGACATTGTTTTTTCCTGGTTGCCTTCCAGACTCTCTGACATTTTTTTTCAATCTTTACTGATTCTGTAAGTATCCACCAAGCTCTGTCTTGGGCCCCCTAATCTTTCCTTATATACTCTTCTTTGATGGATGTCTGTTTCCATAGGTTAATGTATAGATGACTTAAAAATTGATCTCCCCATGCTATCTCACCTGAATTCCATTCATACATCATATTTTTTCCCCCACTTCACACATACTTTAGACAAACTGGACTATTTTTTTCTTTTGTTCTTCATATTTGAGAAAACATCTTCCACTTCTGTGCATCCCCACAGGCTACACAACTCCTTTGGAATTCACTTCTTCAATCCTGCTTTTCAGTTTCCTTGTCTTTCTTCTAACTTTATATACCACTTTTTTCCCCATATACTGATGCTAAGGATTTGTTTGGATCCTATGGACTCCAAAGCCACAACACTCTTTCCATTGTATCACACTGCAGTCTCATACCTTGGAAATGTTAGGATTAATTTGCTGCTTAAGGCAGCTTTTATCTTTATCAGATACTTTAAGTAGCAGAGCTGGGATTTGATTCCAGGTCCTCTTAACCCTATTACAGTACATTGCTGCTATGCATCTTGGAAATGTTATAAACTCATCTACTATTTGCTACTTGAGATGGATTTTATAAGCTTCTCAGCATTAGAGACAGTTTTGGGCTAAGTAGCATACTTAAATATGGATGAGAACAAGGCAGATCTGAACCCATTTATAAAAATTAGAGCTTTTTTAAGGAAAGCAAAGAATTTCTCAATGTGAATTGGATGCTTTCAAAATTTAACTTGGTCAATTTCTTCTTCCAAATCTCCTTAGATCTTTGAAATGTGACATGATAGTCAAAAAAGTCAACATTATCTTATAAGTATTATGAGAGGCGGTGTCTAGCACTAGGAAGGTGAGAGCCTTGCCAGCTGTTACCTGGTATGACCCTATTGGGAGTATTGTGCTCTGTTCTGACTGCCACCATTTCTGAAAGATATTAAAAGCTTGAGTAAATTCAGGGGAAGATAACTAAGATGAAAAAAGACCTTGAGTTCATGCTATATGAGGATTGGCTGAAGGAATTACAAAGGAAGACAGACAGAAAGGACAGGATAGTCTTTATCAATTACTTGGAGGACTCATATAGAAGGAGCATTAGACTTGTTCTGTTAAGCCTGGAAGACAAAACAGAACTGGGAAACAGTTGGAAGATGAAATAAGAGGCAGATTTTGATTTTTTTTTTTGGTAAGAAAAGCAGCTTTCTAACAATTAGAAATACGCTAAAGTAGATTGGGGCTACTTCTTATTGATTAAACTTGATGGTTCTTAAAGACCTTTCTAACTCTGAGATTTTGTGCTTGTAGACAAAATAGTAACAAAGTAAATGATCTTCAGAAAGTAAATATTGATATATGACTTAAATACAAACACTTTAATGCTAAACTTATTCCTGGCAAAAACATGTCTTTGTTGTTGTTTTTGTTAATTTTGTTAAGTGGTGAAAATACCTTAGATTATATAAAAATATTATCATCTCCACTTCCTGAAACCCATGAAAGTAGTTTGGGAATGTTGAAGGAAAATATGACCAGTATCTTAAAAGTCTTCTGAAAAGCTGCTTCATAACTACCTTTTAAAACTTGATAATTACAGGAGATTTTTAGGGCCAGAAATCAAAGTAGAACATTAGTACAACTACAAAATAAAGTATTAAATTTAGTTCCTTCATCTCTGTAACTAAAATAATGCATAATTTCTTTTTTTCTATTGTTACTGACAAGGCATTTTTTAGGCTGTCATCTTCTACTCATAATATTTTATGGCACTTTAGAAATAATTAATTTAATTAATAATTAATATTTAACTAACTAATATTTTGGTAGGTTGTGTTTCTTGGACCAGTGGCCATAAATCACAAGGAAGACCTTTTTATTGCATAGATGAAGAGTCATTTAAAATCTTCATAATTAAAGGAAACATCCTTAGAAAAGTTCAAATTAGAAGAATTGAGACATAAATATCCTGCCCTTTAAAATGATGGGTAAATTTTTGTTGTTGTTGCTGGGTTCAATGACAACATTTGATAAACCCAAGAACATATGCTCTTTAGGGGAAAAAAATCCCCATAGGGAAATTGAAAGTGGCAGATTGCAGCCTGGCAGAAACTGTATTTAGACCAGTATTTAACACCAGATACTATGATAAGTGCAAAACTGACTTGTGACCTGAAGATCAAAGGTCACATATTTTTAAAAATAAGAGAAGACCAGATCAGATGCCTTCAACAAAAATGAAAATGAACAAATTTCTTAGCAGAAATGCTAAAGTCATGATTTCAATTGCCTGAAATTTGCATGAATTAGATCTATGCTACAAGAATAATGATTAAAAAAAAGACTTTAGATGAAAAAGCATTTATTAAGTTCTTGCTATGTGCCAAAATGTGTTGATTGATGGAATATATGCATCAAATAACTACTACAGGTCTACTATTCAAGATATATAGGGAGCTAATGCAAATATGTGACTAATATTCTTTCCCAAGTGGGTAAACAGTAACGTAATATTGTTTCTCAAAAATCCTTAGGTAATACAGTGGATAGACTACCAGATCTTGAATCAGGAAGACTCATCTTCATGAGTTCAAATCTGACCTCAGATATTTGCTAGCTATGTGACCTTGGGCAAGTAACTTAATCCTGTTTGCCTGAGTTTCCTCATCTGTAAAATGGGCTGGAGAAAGAAATGGCAAACCACTCCAGTATCTTTGCCACAAAAACCCCAAATGGGGTCACAAAGAGTTGGACACAAGTGAAATGAATGAATAACAACAATCATTAATTACAAGAGATTCCTCCAATCACTGATAATGAGATAAATACCACTTAAAACAGTTAGGAGATTTTACCTTTCTCAGTAAATTGAGAAAGATAAAAAGAAAAACAGTCAGCCTTGGAGACTATGGAAATGTAGGCCTGCAAATGCATGTTGGTAGAGCTGTCAATTGATCCAGTTATTCTGGAAATCAATATGGCATTATGCTCAAAAAAAGTAACTAAAATGTCCATACTCTTCGATCCAAGCATTCTTAACTTGTGATCCATATACTCCAAAGGGCCCAGGGAGAGATTTTTCAGGGCCTTGGAACTTGGATAGGAAAAATGACTTATTTATTTCATGACATATAATATTTCATTATCTATTTCACTACATATAAAGTTACATTTTTATAGTTTCCTTTGCAATTCTATGTATTTTATTAATGCAATTAAAAGCATTATTCTGAGAACAAGTCCACAGACTTCACCACACTTTCAAAGGTATTCATGATATCCACCAAAATTAAGAACCTACCCTTTGATCTAAAAATTCCACTGCTAGACTAATACACACAGGATGTCAAAAACAAAGATTATGTATTCATCAAAATATTTATGGCAACATTATTTTTGTGTATGATATCAAAGAAATGGAAGCAAAGTAGATGCTCCTTCACTGGTAAGTGGCTAAATAAATTGTTAGATGGAAAGTAATAGAGTATTTATGCATCATAAGAAATAATAAATATGGAGAATATAGCAAAGCATGGGAAAATAAAAGAACTGATGAAGATGGTGGAAAGAACCAGGAAAACAATAAACACAATAATCATGACTGTAAAAACAGAGAACAATTTTAAAAAACCTGAAACTTGATATGTAAGATTGTGATGAGTAAGTTTGTTTCTAAAAAAACAGAGTTGAGATGTACCTCTCTCCCTTCAATGGAAAGATAGTAGGATACTATGGGTGGAGAACAGTGCATATGGTGACATATTTAGTTAATATGTCAACTAGTTTTTCTGAATTGCTTCCCTCCTCTCCCCACATATACTTTTACTTTCTCTTTATTACTTCTTACAAGGGGGAAAGTAAACATTTAGAAATGAAAATAACATAATGAGGAAAGCTTTCAGTGACATTTTGAAAATAAAATCAGGAATTTTAAAGTTCTAATATGGATGTGAATTTCCCATAGTTAAATTAATTTTGTGTTTTACTACTATGCTACTTTAAACATTTCTACCACTGCAAACATGTAACTTGAAACCTTTTAAAACAAATGTATAAGACATTTAAGAAACAAAACTGAAGATATAAATGATATTAGAAGAAACAACCTGAACACAGCTCTATCAATTATTCCTGCATCCTCCTCAACACAAATTATGGTCTTACAAATTATTAGCAAAATTACAAGGTAATTGGATTAGATAATCTTCACTGCCCTTTCCACCTTTAAAATCCTTGATTGTATTAGTCTTCTTTTTTTTTGGAGAGCAATCGGGGTTAAGTGACTTGCCCAAGGTAACAAGGCTAGTTTTTTTGTGTTAAGTGTCTGAGACAGGATTTGAACTTAGGTCCTCCTGACTCCAGGGCCAGTGCTCTATTCACTGTGCCACCTAGCCACCCCTGATTTTATTAGTCTTGATACTATCTTAATAAAATATTGTACATACATTAATAGTTAGCATTAATCTAGTGTTTAAGAATTGCAAAACACTTTATAAATACTGTTTCTTTTTTTGTCTCACAACAAACCCCCATTTTTACAGATGGTAAAGTGAAGAAGACATAGCTTAAGTGATTTTCCCAAGGTCATATACCTAGCAAGTGTCTAAGGCTGGATTTGAACTCTGTTCTCCCTAACTCCAAATCTAGCACTCTAGCCACTACTCTACCTGTATGCTTATCCTCTAACTATATGACACTATAAAGTCTAAATAAGCCACTTATTTTTAGAATTGTCTATTTAACAATAATTTCAAAGGCTATCATTTATCCAGTGTCTGAGGGTTTGCAAAGTGATTCTCATATTTTATCTCACTTGAATCTCATTATATCCTTGTAGGTAAGAACTGCTATTATTCCCATTTTACAGATGAGGAAACATTCTGAGAGAGATTAAATGATGCACTCAGGGTCACAAAGCTATTAAGCATCAGAGGCAGGATTCAAACTCAAGTTTTCTTACTTCAAGTTCAATCTTCTGTCCTCAGGGGCACATAGTTATCCCAGGATTTAATTATACAAAATAAGTGAGATATCTGAGTAAATTTTAATAAATTTATTCAAATTCTCAATTTAAAAAAATTGAATGTGAGCAGTTTATTATTATTCTAATAAATTGCTATAAATTGTCTAATATACAAAGATGTAGGCCCCTGCACTAATGATTTGAAAATGGCATAATGGCAAGCGGATATGATTATGGTGACAAATCTGCCTTCAGCAAAAATGTACAATCTGACACCAGGGTTTGAAATATGATATTTCACTATTTTTATCTGTGAATTCATTGGGGGAAATGTTTCAGGACATTTAACAATCAACATTTCAATAATGATTGCTCCTATGTAGCACAAAAAGCAGAATTCTGAGGAAGGAAGAAAGAGGAATAAGGGAACTTAAAACAAAATGTTCATTACAGAATTAGCTACAACTTCCTGTAAAGTATCCTTTAAAGGAACTTTGATAAAGAACAGGTTTTCTCATATTTGGTGCTAGTCCCCATGACACATATTCACTGAAAGATTCCCATTTCCCACATGCATTCTCTCATTTCCAGTTCAAATTCTTGGGATCTGGGTTTAAATGCAGGCACTATAACCTTTATGGTATTGCAAAACTCAGTGCAGTTCAATCATAATTAACTGGAACACTCAGCAAATGGAGGATTCTGGTTACCTGCATTTCTACTGAAGTCTAGATTAATAAGAAAACCATTTTAAAGTCCCATTGTTAAAAAAATGTTTCTAAAATGATCGGGTCACTTTTTTACTTCTTAAGTAATATAAGCAAAATACCACAGAATCAATTTTTGATGATTGAATATCTTGTGATGTTTGAGTCCTAATTCCAAATGTTATTTCTCATATTACAAATCTGTAGATGCCAAGCATGTAGGAGACTTGACTAATAGTATATGAACTGGTTATTCTTTTTGGTTATTCCTTTTGTATGTATGTATGCATATATGCATGTAAGTATGTATGTGCTTCAAATTATAGCTTATCATTTAATTCTTTTCTTTTAAAGTAGAGTTCTGGCTCCCCACTACATCCTCAAAAATCTGATTAATTGAGTCATCTGAGGATTTTAATCATGCTGGATTGCATCTATGTATTCATTAGGGACAATCATACTGAGAGAAACCATCAGCAGACACTATACCCACGATGGCATTACCGAGGCTTCTGTTATTACTTCACACACACACAATTTTCATTTTTGGCTAAAGGACCAGCATCTTCTACTTCCATAATGCAATCTAAGTTTTCATTTCTGAATCATTTGAGCTCTCAGGGAGGTCATGCCATTATGCATGTCACCACTGGATATATTCACACTGTTATTCTAACACCTAGTGGACTACTCAGCGTTTCCTCCAACATTCCATTTGTGCACGCAAGTATATTTTTCTTAGTTCTTAAGTGTTTGGCAGAACTCTGATTCCCAAGATATTTTGCTATGTTGATCCTGATTTTCATCACCAATCAGATTACTTACTTTCAGGTCATAAAAGTCACAAAAAAGAATTTGGGAAACCTCCCTTTAATAGTGCCCGAGGGATTTAACTTAGGAAAAGGGCACAAACATATGCCCAAAGATGAAAAGTTACAGATTTGTAGTTGTGGAAAGAAATCAATAATATAATTTGGTACAATGAGAAAAAAAAAACTGATATGATTCAACATAGCTACACTGAACAATGTCCTATAGTTAATCTATTATGTATAGTGAATAAAAATGCCAAATATACACTATATTAAAGCTAGCCTAATATGGCTAACGTATCAAAAATCCCTTTCTATCTTTTGTAATTGACACACCTGTATTCCAATTAATAATTGGTTCGGTCCTTTTGTTCCAAAGGAGTAAAGGTCTGTGTCTCAGTTCTTTGGGCTATTTTGCATGATTCTTTACTGGCTCTCCCAGTGATCTCATGCTATGAAAATTCAAAGTTCAAGGTACTAAATCTGATTTAAAAAATTCTTCAAACTATAGGTCAGTAAACTTGAATTTAATTCCTACCTAATTCTAGAATATTTTATGAAAAGGTGTTTTAAGGGGCACTTAGAAAAGAAAATGATGATCACAACGAGATAGAAGGTGAACATTAAAAAAGAAAGAAATCCTTGTGCCAAACTAACTTCCTATTTTCTTTTTTGATAGAGCTTCTGAATTGTTAGAAATATAGAATGTTGTAGGAATATTATGCTTGGCTTTTGGCAAGGCATTGGATTAAGTTTTTCTCTATCGTCTCATGGTCTACAAGATATTTGAGCCCACCAGGCTAATAATAGTATAATTAGGGCAATTTGGACAAGGTAAATGACTAGACCCCAAGGATTGATGATTAAAAATTAGACTGATGACAGGGAGTTCAGTAGTAAATTACCTTTTTTCTTTTTAATATTTTAATCAATAATTAAATACATGTACACATGTATGCACTTATTTCACACTTCTAAACTTTGCAAATAACATAGACCTTGAAAGAATAGTGAATCTATTGGATATATTGGATGGCAGAATAAGAGATCCAAAATATCTCAAGAAGCTGAAATTATGGACTGACTCTCAAAGGAAAAAATTTAACATGCAGAAATAAAACATTTTATATTGGGGCACCAAAAAATCAACTGTACAAGCACTGGATTATGGACATATTATGTAAAAACCTCATTTTTTAAAATAAAAGATCTGCCAGTTTTCATGAAACCAAAGCTCAATGCAAGATAATACTAGAGTGGGAACAAAAGCTGCAGTTACTTTGACTGAATTGCTTTGTGTGAGGGTCCCACAGGATCCTGCCCCTCTCAGGCCATATCTTGAGTATTGTATTCAATTCTAGGGACCACAATTTAGGTAGTACATAAACAAGCTGAATTTTATACAGTGAAAAGGAATAAAAAAATATGTAATATGAGGATTAATTGAAGAGAGTGAAAGTGGAGAAAATAAGGGAAGAAGAATTTGGGAAACAATTAATATATATATTAACATGTCAGGCATTGTGCTAAACACTTTAAAAATATTATTTTATTGAGCTCGTTATGATTCTCACAACAATCCTGTAATGTAGGTTCTATTATTATCTCCATTTCACAGTTGAGGAAACTAAGGCAAGCAAAGGTAAGTGACCAAGGTCATACATCTTTTGAGTAATTGAAGCTAAAGCTTAGTGTTCTATCTGCTTCCTAGTTAGCTGAAGAAAAGAAGGCTCAGTGGAAAATAATTCTGTCTTTAAATAGCTAAAAGTCAGTCCTCAAGAAAAAAAAAAGAGTAAACTTGGTTTGTTCATACCTAGAATACAGAATTAGCACCAGGAAGTGAAAGTTATAAGTATATTTAACTCAATATAAGAAATAATTAATAATTAGAGAGATGTAAAAAAAGAATGAACTACTTTTGTAGGTAGTGAGCTCCCCATCATCAAAGGTCATTAGGAATATCTTTTAGTGATATTATACAGGAGATTCCTTAAGTAAAGACTAGACTATATTGGAGGCCTCTCCCAAATTTGAGATTCCATGATTCTGTCAAAATACACTTTAAGGGCAGATGGCTATAAATATCATTGGGATTTGCATTTGGACAGAACCTAAACACAGTACCATGTGAAAACAAGAACAACCCCCAAAACTTGATAAATTTAAGCATGGTTAAAAAATGCCTGGAAAATACAGATCCCTTAGAATTCAAAGGGATATAGAGGTCATTCCTTCCAATTGTCCATTTTACAAACAAGGAAACCAAGATTGAGGAACTTGAAATGACTATATCCAAGGTCATCCAGACACTACAATAGCATCGATGAAGACCCAGATCTAGACCTTTGATTCCCAATCTAAAACTCTCCCCACTACTCTACTCTGACTCCCTAATGCACAGTCATTTTCTTCTGCGAGATAAGGAGCTTATTCTTCTTGTTCTTGATGTTGTTGTTGTTGTGTTTTTGTTTTATTTTTTTTTTATCAAATGTGTTCCCTCTTAGCCTTTGGATTTCATTTCACCCATTATAATGGCTTACACTGAGTGACTGCAGTGCACTCTGCCAACTGGAAGAGAAATAATAAGATTAGACATGTAGTTGTCATTGTTATTAGCACAATAATTTTACTTCTAAGCTATGAACAACATTGATGATTGACTGCTGTAAATCCATCACACACACACACACACACACTCACTCACAGAGAACTAACCAAGATTACTAACTTACGCTGATGAATTGCAAGTTACCAATTTAGGAAGTGATCCCAAATGACACTTTTTAAACTTTGCTAAGCCCAAGTACCTTTCATCAACTCCAGGAGTAGAGAAGCTTGGCAGAGGGGGGCCGGGTCTGTAACCCACAGGCTAATTGATTGAAACCATTCTCTATAAGAAAAAGGCAGGGTGACAGAGAGGAGAGACTAGAAGGCTTAGAGTTAGCAAGACTAGGTTCAAATCCTGACTGCCACTTAGTAGCTCTATAACCATGGAAAAAATCACAGCTTATTTTCTTTATCTCTAAAAGGAAGCATTGCATTACATGGCCTTTAAAATTCGTCTAACTCTATGCTTGAGATTCTCCTACTCTTCCACATCTACCCTGTCTTTATGATCATGAATTCTTATTTAGGCTTTTTTGACATTAAAATATATTTTACATTTTATCCTGCTTATGCATTATATCTTGAAACCAGTAGCAGACTAATAAAAGCAATCTATATCCCAAGTAAAATGGACTGAAATTTCCACAGTGACTTAAGAATTTCTAAGTCTGTTTCTAATATTATGAAGTAAAGTTTTGTGTAAATCTATGCCAAGAAGACACTGCAGAAATGGCATTCCTTCCTTGTAACTAGGTGGTGCAGTGACTAGGTCACTGCATCTAGAGTCAACAAGATGCGAATATAAATTCAGCTTCAGACACTAATTAGCTGTGTGGCTCCTGAGAAGTCTCTTATCCTCTGTCTCAATTTCCTCCATCATAAAACAGGGATATAGTACCTATCTCCCAGAGTTATTATGAGGATAATATGAGATAATACTTATAAAGCATTTAGCACAGGGTCTCACACATAGTAGAAGCTTAATAAATGTCCATTCCACTGGACTTTCCCCTTTCCTCAACAAGCATTTATTGAGAACACATGGTTTATATTCTTTCATCTCACCACCCACCAGTTTGCAGAACATACCAAGGAGAAATAACAAGAGATCTAAAAAGCAAGATAGGATAAAATTTGTAATAATTTGATGCCAAAATGGAAAAATGTCAATGGATTTGGCTATAATGGTAGCAAATGGACAAAAGATAGAAGTAAAAAAAAAATAAAGAGAATAAGGCCAGACTAACTGAGAGAGTATGACATTGCAATATCACACTACAGACCAAAAGAAACTCTCTAAAAGAGTTGGCAGATCAATTAGGTTTGGATCTGCTTCAAATACTACTCTTAGCATCTGGAGCAATGCACATTACAGTCAACATTAAATGGCAGGGAGACTGTCATTTACAGCAAATATAGACAGAAGTACTGACGCAGAGTCCACCAGAATCAAAACTAAGTCATTTGTCTTACCACCTCCCTGGCACATGTAAAAGATCCACAATAACCTGACACCCAAATAGCTTCTGTATGATGAGCCAACTGTGAGGAGGGATTATGGAAGAAGTAGTACTATAGAAGACCCATTGAAAAATATCAAGTAATAAGTGCCTCCTGCTGGGAAAATAGGAATTGACCAATCAACGAGCTAAGCAATAACTGGAGAACAATGGGGTTCTTTAAAACCCTGGTGTAAAATATAGTTGTAGAAGGATCTCTACAATTGTAATTCCCTCTAAAATGGATGGATGGGGACATGGGTAGATAAAGGAAAGAGCATTTATTAAGTGCCTACTATGTGCCCAGCACTGGTTTTAAAATTGAGGATAAGAAAGTTTTTTGCCCTCAAGGAACTCCCTTTCTAAAGGGGAAAAATAATGCCTATGTGAAAAAGGTAGCCAGGGAAGGGAGTTTTTGTTTGGGGAGTCAGAGGAATGGGGATACGTGTGGAGTCACAGGGTGATTAATTTTCTGTACTTTCCAGAAGCTATGTAGTTCTGATCTGATTACTCAATCTAGGAGACTTGTATTCTTGTATTCTTGTATCACTTGTATTCTTGTATCACTTGTATTCATGTGAAAGGGACTTTGGACCACACAGCAGACTTCACAGTTACATACTTGTCAGTGACAATAGCTTCCACTGATGATTAAAAAGCAAGTGTGGCATAGTTAGGTTGCCAGCTAGACTTTAACTCAAAAAAAAAACCAGTTTCAAAGCTGATATTATCTCAGTAAGAGACCACATTTAAGTCATTTAACCATTCTGATCCTCAAGCAACTCCCTAAAATTTATTTACAGGTTGTAATCTGCATACCATATATTCCCTCTACCAGATTATAGATCTTTGAACACTGGTCTGCATGTCTTCAACTGTTGTACAGTGGGAAAGAGCACTGATTCTGGAATCAGACGCTCTGGAATTAAATCCCGTATCGTATGCTAACTTCCCAGATGACCATGAGCAAAACACTGTATCTCCCTAGGCCTCAATTTCCTCACCTGTGAAATGAGAGAGGTAGACCTGTTTGCCTCTGGAGACCCCTTTGGCTCTAATTCTGAAATCCAATGCTTGAATTCTTGATTTGGGGATCAAAAAAAATTTAAAAATACTAAAGTATAAACTTTCTTTTTATGCACTTTAATGCTTTTTCCTTATCTATCTTAATTTTTTTTAAAAGACTGTCTAACCAATATTAAGATGCTGAATTCAGACACTAACTAATGGATTATCCTACCACAGCACAAATACAAAGAGGCATAGACCATTTTTGGTGACATTTATCATAAGAAAAATGCCCTAAAATTAAGCCAGCTTTGTTAGTTTGCTGGATGACTTAAAAAAAATCCCACTATAATTCATTTGCCTCTGTCTCAAAACTTACATTGTATAATTTCTATAAGTAAAGCCTGAACTATACCCACTTATATTCTATTTGTGGCAAAGTGTAAAAATGTTAAATAAAATATATGAGAAGTAAACCAGTTTGGAATGGCAGAGAAGCCCTGGAGAATGGTAAATAATATATAAAACAATTTCTTCTTTGTTGTAGCAGGTGTCCTATCCAACTGTCCTTTGCTGCTCCATCCCTTTCAAAATTCTCCTTTTTAATCCAAACTGAATTCCTTCCCAATCACATATCCTACTTTGTCAAAATCAGAGCCAAGTTAGATTTCAGCACTGAGCAAGACCCCTCTTCTAGCAAGCTCTTAAGAGAATAAAAGTTGATTCCTTCAGAGTTTAAGAGACAAGCATTCTAAAGTTCAGTAAATGTTTACAAGAACCTAAAATAACAAATGAACAAAGTCTTTTAGATTTTACAATCACAGGCATCAAGGCACAAAATATTAATTGGGCTTTGCACATTGTTGTCAAATAATTGTAAAACAAGCTGGAAAATTGTACCTCCTAGTGTCCAACCAAATAGAAAGGAATAAAAGTAATAAAAGAACATGATGGAATAGTCATGGTTAAGTCATAGTTAGTCTAAGAATAATCTATGAGGTTTTGTGGATTGTAAGTTTAATGACAGTCAACCGTGTGATATGGCAGCCAAAAAAAGCTAATGTAATCTTGGGTTACAGAAAGGGGGACATAGCTTCCAGGAATAAAGAGATGAGAACACTGCTTTACTTAGATCTAGGAAGATCATATCTGGGGTACTGTATTCAGTTATAGTTGAACACAGTTTAAGAAGGACGTTGACAAGCTGGACAGTGTCCAGAGCAATGCAGTAAGAGTGGAGAAGGACTTTGAATTTATGCCATAGGGAGACCAGTTTAAGGAACGAGAGATGTCTAGAGTAGAGAAGATATGATAGGGAGGGATCTGAAAGGATGTTATTTGGGAGCTAGTTCAGACTTTTGTTTGTTTGACCTTAAAGGTCAGCAATTGCTGACCATCCATCAGTTGCAATGGATGAAAGTTACAATGAGGAAAATGTAGGTTTTATGTCGGGAAAAACTCTAAGCACTAGATCTATTGCAAAACAGACAGGGCTAAATCAGGAAGTGGTTGATTCTCTTATTACACTAAGAGGCTTGAGACTGTTTGCTAATTTACTCTATTAGGGATTTTTTTTTTCAGTTTGGGCTGATCTAGAAGTATACTGAGGTCCTTCCAAATTTAAAATATGCCAAAAGAGAACAAATAAAACTCTTCTTTAGCAGCTCTTAACATCAACGAATCCAAAAACTAGAACCTGCCCCAGAGACATAATGAGTTATGTCCATGGAGACAGGATAGATGTCACAGGCTGAAATCCTTTTTTGAGTTGTTAGAATTCAATAGAAATGTAATCATATAAGCATAATAAAATGGTATTAAAAAGAAAAGAAACTACATGTATCCTTCAATTAAATAGATTTTCCTAAGTCCTCCTATCTCATCATACACTTTTAAAGGATAGAAGTTTATTTTTAAAACAGACATTAAAAAATCAAACAAGAGTTGAAAAGATAAAGAAATATAATACATCCCTAAAAACACTATAACCTAAGAGTGTGAGGGAAATGAAAATCAGATGTAAAAATTAAGGAATGTTACATTATTGTATGGGCAAAAATTAGTGGAAGCTGTGTGACATGGATGGGTTGCATTCTAGCCTCAGCTCTCCCATTGTGACTTGGAGATAATTACTTTACCTGTTAGAATCACAGCACTCTAAACTAAAAACTGAGGGTACTAGTTTAGATGATATCTAAAGTTCCTTCCTGCTCAAATATTATAGGATTCTATATTTCCATTAAGGTTTACTTATCTGGTATAAGGAAGATTTGAAAAAAAATTGTAAACATTTGGTAAATTGTTAGAAACCAGAAAGATTTGGAATGAATGGAATTATACAATATTTAGTTGTTGAAGGTCATCTATGTTCTAAAGCAGAGGTGTCAAACATTGCCAGTGGTGGCTCCCAACATTTCTGAGTGGAATCAGATTAAAATGTAATTGGAAAATATGTAACAAAATAAACATACAATAAAACATAGGCAATGTCTAAATATTATTTTCTAAATCAATATGTATCCTTATGGACAGTTGATTCTCGAGTTTTAACCACACTGTTCTAAGAATTATAGAACTGTAATACAGAATCATAGCATCATAGAAACATGTAGCTTACCCAGGTATGTAAGGTATGTTTCACCTTGGTCTCTTGGCGTGGCATATTTAGATATTCTTATATGTGATAATTTTTGAAGATGCTGTTTGGTCTTTATCAATTTTTTATAGGATACAGAAATAGTAATCAATAGGCAGATATCTCTAACTTGCAACAGATTTTAGTGATATTTTGTGCATGATACAATTTAAAGATGACAGAATGACAGGATCTTGGTATTGTAATATAGTATCTTCTTCAACATTTATCTTAACAGGATCCTCTTTATAACCTATCTGTTGAATGGTAATCTAGATTTTCCTTGAAGAGCTACCATTAAATTTTTAGATGGTTTCTAATTGCTAAGTGTTTCCTAACTATAAATCTAAATTTACCTCTTAGAAGTCCCTAGTTCTATCTTCTGGAGCCAAGAAGAACAAGGTAAATGTCTTAAGAGAAAAATAAACAAACATTATCTTAAAACAAAACCGGTAAATTGTACTTAAAATTTATAGAGCACTCAACTTGAGAATCAGACAGCTAGGGGGCTCAAAAGAAAGAGTTCTGGGCCTGGAGTCAGTAAAACCTGGGTTTAAATCCAGCCTCAGAAACTCCCTAGCTGTGTGTCCCTGGACAAGTCACTTAACTTCTTTTTGCCTTAATCCACAGGAAAAGAAAATGGTAAACTATTCCAGTATCTTTGCCAAGAAAATCTTATGGACAGCACTGCTGTGCTGTGGTTCACAGGATCATGAAGAGTCAGACAAAACTGAGTGACTAAACAATGGACTTGAAATCAGAAAACCCAATTTCTTGATTCACTACATTCTTACAAACTTCTTTGATCTTAGATATATTTTGCCTCCTCACAATCTCTCAAAACTTCTTTCCAATTTATTTTTAAGAATTGTGGATTTCACCTTTGCCACAGCTCCAGACCCCCTTCTCACCAAGGTGATACTGCTCCCCTGCTGGTCCTGAGCCCTCACCTCCTCACTCCTGGATTATTGTAATAGTTTGTAGGTGGGTCAACTAGCCATGCTCTGTCCCTGCTATGATTCATTCTCCATTCTGCCACTAAAGGGATTTTTCCTAAAGCAAACATCCCTCTTACTCAATAAACTCCAGTGGAAGGAAGAAAAGAAATAAGCCTACTATGTACCAGGCACTGTGCTAAGCACTTTACAAATATTATCTCAGAGGGTTTCTATAATGCCTAGGATCAAAGACAAAATTCTCTGATATTCAAAGCCCTTCATAACCTAGTCTACTTCACACAGACAGACAGACAGACACACACACACACACACACACACACACACACACACACACCCCTTTCTAGTCTTGTTACATCTTACATCCCACCATGTACTCTGTGATCTAGTATTATTGGCCTTTTTGTTCTTCCTCTAACAAAAAATGAGCCTTGCCCCTCCAACTTTTTCTTTTCTTTTGTTTTTTTTGGCTGTATCTTGGGCCTGGTTCCTGACTTCCCCAGCTTCCTTCAAGTCCCAACTAAAACCCTATCTTTTACAGGAAGCTTTTCTCAATCCCTCTTAATTCTGGTGCTTTCTCTGTGTTGATTGTTTCTCATTTATCCCGTTCTTGTCTCGTTTTTTACGTATATGTTTACAATTTTCCTCCTCCATTAGACTGTAAGCTCCTCTAGGGCAAGTATTACTGGTCTTTGCATTTCTTTGTACCCTCAGAGCTTAGCTCAGTGCCTGGCACATAGTAGACACATAATAAATGCTAATTGAATAGCTACTTATTGACTTACTGAATGATCATTTAACTTTATTGAGCTTTAGGCTTCCTGATCTGTAAAGTGGGGACAATTGCATCTGTTCTGACTTTCCAATTTCATTGTAAGATTAAAAGAAATACAGTATGGGAAATCACTTTAATCCTCCAGCACCTGTCAATGCATGCTATTATTGCTTTGTACACATTAGGTGAGTTGCAGAGGTTAGTATTTTTCTACTTACTGTGGTCTATGGTTTCTAAAATTACTAACAAAAAATAGAAAAAAGAGAGAATGAAATCCTCTGACACAGAAAATAAGTATCATTGAATTAGATTATGGAAATGAGCAGAACAATATACTATGAAAACAGCTATAGGATACTTTTATAATATCCAAAAAAGGAAACAGTTTTTGATTTGGGACCAAATTCTGTCATGTTTAGAATTTACTATGATCATTGTTCATTTTGCATGGATGTCTGGATTTTATTTTGAATAATGTGCTTGGGCTCCCTCAACACTGGCTAGTTAGTGTGAATGTCTCTATTCTCTTTTACACATCATCCAAAATATTAACTCAGCATTTTGAACTTTATTTTTTTTCTGGCTATTTCTTAACATTTAACTCTCTCACTCAAACAATGATTCATTTTCATTCATTAACTACAGTGGTAGTGAGCAAAATAGTCAATACAAAGTAGAGCAGTCATTTAATGAAACTAGGATGCATAGATATCTAATCCAGAAAAGTGAATATTTGGAGGCAAACTGATTGAGTTGCCCTTAATTAACTGAAAAACCATAATGCCCTTCTGTTTTTGTGTATAATAAACACCCTGTCACATAACAAATAATAGCTATTACTCAATTATTGCTACTATTATTATTATTATTATTAATCTATGATGAGGATGGTGATAGATGTCCTCTATGTAAGCTTTATGGTTAATGAAATACTTTATATGTATATAAAACTTAACACTGTGCTTGGCATATAGTAAGAACTTAATAAATGTTTATTTACTGATTGACTCTCCAAGCTGATCTGTGTGGTAGATTATGCAAATTTTGCTATTAGTCTTTTCCATTTTACAGATGAGAAAGTTGAACCTCACAAAAGTTAAGTGACTTGCTGAATGCCACACAGTAAGAGATATTTTTTTAAAATAATTTAGAAAAGTATTTTAGTTTCTTTATTTTGTGAGCAAGAGGAAGTTGATATCATTATTTGTGTTAGAAAAAAATATGCAAGTAAGGAATCCACAATCCAAAACTAGACAGGAACCCAAGCTATGCCTCAGTCAGCTTTGGCTAATATCTAAGGGAAGAAGGCTTATTCCTTTCATGTATCATGCATTTGGTAGCCCTAGCTTTGATTGTCAGTGCTCAATAATGTCATCTCATTCCCCATATTTCTATGATACCATAGAGCCTGCATATCACTTGGCTAGGGACATCTATATTTTTTTCAGCTAAACATATCAGGATCTCTAAATGTACTTCAGTAGGTGGTTATAAGTAGATAATTTACTTATTTACCTGTTGGCAAGCAAAAACATCTCCTTTTCTCACCCCATTACTAAAAAGTGGTATGGTCAATTGGATTCAGCACATAGAATCAAAACCTATTTTTAGATTGAATAAAATTCATACTGTTGGCAACAAACATACAAAGGTTTATTTTAAAAACTCTTCTACCAATGCATGAAGCATAAATTATAGAAATGAAGAAAGATTTTTTTAAAGGCAACATAAGAAAAGTGGAGTAAAATAGGGTAGCAAAAGAGAAGAAAAAGACATAGAGTAAATGGAGAGTTCTGAAAGATAAATTAATATATGGCCAAAGGCAACAAATGCCATTTAGTAATAAATGTAAAGGAAATTAAAATGGGGCCAATTAATATGAACAAGAAAGAAGAAAAAAAATCAGGAGCAAGGAAGAGACATATGGAGGGTATATAACATAAGATTTAGAGGGGATTGGGAAGATTATAAAATGAAGTTAAGGGAATGTAAAATGATAAGAAAAGCTAAGGTAGCAAATGAAAGGAAGATTGTGAAGATGATAAAGATAAATAAAAAGACATTTTTCAAATACATATAGAACAAGAGGTCAGTGAAGGATAGAGAAGAACCTCTAAGAAATGTAATAGGTAATTTATTGACAGCAGAGGTAGAGACAGAGATAAAAAAAATGAATGAATTTTTTGCCTCAGTATCCACAAAGTGGGTTAGTGGATGACATAGCAGAAATAGGCATAAATGTATTGTATTTCCCAAGAGATAGAAAAGAAATATGGAAGAAAATTAAGATCATACAAGAATATCCAACCATTTGAAGAGAGTTGTTTTTCTTTTCAAAATTGCTTATTTTCATGCAATTTGATCTTTTTCTCTTTAAAATAAAAGACAAAAAACAACCACCAAATATCAATAATACTGAAGTCAGGTTGAAAATTAACCATGTAAATGGATTAATATACTTTTCAAGAGTATGATGGACACTCCGAGTATGTTCACCTTAACATGAGAATGATATCCTTTTAAGATTCACATAGAAAAATCCAATCAGGTCTGGTACAGTAGAATAAAATTAAATAGAACTGTCAAGATACAGAAAAATGTCTGGGTTAAGCCAGATTTTATTCAATTTTTATTCATTTTTAATTGCAAGAAGTACATAATATAGTAGAATGAAAAAAAGAATTTGTAGTAAGATTTGGATTTTAATTCCACCCATACAGTGTGATCTCAGGCAAATCCCTTAACCGCTCTGTGCCTCAGTTTCCTCATCTGGAAAATGAATATAATAATACTTGTATTACCTTCTCTGCAACTACAGTGTTAAAAATGAGATAACATACATAAATGATGAATGTAATTATTATTCTTTCTTTGGCTGAACATAATATTTCAAATTTTCTACTGAGTTTTTTTTTAAACCCTAGGAATTATTTTTATTGTTGAATGTTGAGTATGGAAAAGAACTGTAAGTTTTTTGCTTTTTTTTTTTTACATTTATAAGTTATTTTGCCATTTCCATTCCCTAAAATCTAATAATTTTCATAACATCAATTTAGAATGCCCCACCAGTAAAAAGGGAAGAAAGTTTATGTGAAAAAAATAACACCTTTCAGGTTATTAAAATTGGACATCTATGCAACAACTCTGATATGACTATATATTTTATAAATGATAGAATATACCAAAGATGTCAAGTATTATCATTTATGGTCAAAGCTTTCTACTCCTGACAACTATGCATTAGAAACTGAAATAAGATTCAACATAAGTTTATATAAACTCCTGAGAGGGACAGCAAGGCACATTGAATAAAATCAGGAGACCTGGGTTCAAATCTCGCCTACAGCACTTACCAGTCATGCAATCATGGTCAAATTACTTAAGCTCTTTTAAGTCTGTGTTCTTCATCAGGAGAGAGATTTACCAGACTAATGAAATCATAGCTGCTTGATATATTATACTGCAGCAAGTGTTCTTAAACTGGAGTCCATGAACTTGTTTTTCTTTTGTTTTTTAATAATATTTTGATAGCTTTATTCCAATATAATTAGTTTATTTTGTAATCCTATGCTTATTTCATTCATTTAAAGATATCCTCAGAAGGGGGCTATCTCAGAAGATAGTCTTTATCAGACTCACAAAGGGATCCATCACATACATATATACACACACACATTAAAACCTCTGATCTACAGGCTCATGTGAGGTCACATACCGTTTGATTTAAACTAAAATAAAAAAAAAACTAGAATACCATCTTTTGTATCTAGAACGCCAATATTTTAAGCCTCCCAATGAGCAGTCCCAGGTCCTAGGTAGTTTATGAGTCTAAATCCCTATCAAATCATAGCTCATGAGCTCCAATCAATGTGTTTATATTTAGCAGTGATCCAGAAGACACATTTTGAAACAAATCTATCATATAATTATAAATAAATTAATAACATGGAATTTCTCCCCCATAAATCTTGATCTCACTTTCCCACCAATAAACATACAATGGATGGTAAGAATGAATTTGCATAGAAATGAATGATGGGATATCCATACATGGGGAACATGTTTAGTTAGTCCACTCACCTGCAGAGTCTTGTACCCAAGGAAAAAGTATGAAACTCATGGCTATGCATGAAAGGACAACACATGATTTTAATGCCACAAAGTTGTAGATATTTTTTTACTGATGTCAGTGGACTGATGATCTCTGTTATTTCTCTCTGCCTGAGGTTGCATTTCAGGTGCTCCTGATAAGTGACTCATGTTAAACAGCAGATATCATGTTTCTGCTCCAATCAGTCTGTTAAACAATTCTTTTGATCACTTCTACCATACACAGAGAAGTGCTCTTATTAATTTGCCTTTCACATATAGGAAGAGTTATAGTTCATTCATTATTTTTATTTGATCTTCCACTCAACTGCTGTGCCACAGTCAGAATGCTCAGCTGAATCACTCTTTAGTCATCTGACATTCTGTTCACTATTGCCTAGAAGGGCTATGGCTAGCAAGCCTCTCTTTCACAGGGAGGACTACTGTTTCTTGCAGCTACAAATTAGAATCAGTAACTATGAAGCTTCCTCTTACTTTCTTCAGACAGCCCTCTCAGCTGATGGCTATAATGTTCTTTCCCTCAATAAGGCTAGACCAGTGTAAAATTAAGTTTGAGGCAAGAGAAACTGAGACAACGCCTACTTTTGAATTTTTCTGTTTGACTTTTCTATTTTTACTCCTTTAACTTTCTTATTTCTTTTGCACTGCCTTGTCCTCTACTACTTCTTTTAGTTTTATTACATAATCTATGACCAGAAACCCATTTATCATATTCTCTGGCTAAGGTAAATGTCTGCAGGACTCTTTCTCAAAGGGAAAAAAAGCTGAATGATACTAGTTCCTCCCCCCCCCCAAAAAAAAACACCACCACCAACCCCCACAAACAAACAAACAAATAAAAAACTACTAAAACTCCTTCCATCATGCCCCTCTCTTCTTATATAAACAGCAAAAGCTGTGTTGAGTAAAAATTTAAAAATTGTTAAACTTTGTTACACATCCCTTTAGTTAGACATCACAGCCTGATAGCTTTCTTTTCAATACCTTGACTAGCCAGGAACCATTAACTAATTTAAATGTTCAAGAACAGAATTGTTTACAAGTCTGAATATTTATGGAGTGGAAATCCATTTATATTAGCCAGCCCATTCTCACTTATACACTTCTGGGTTCTCAAGAATTATATGAAATCGAAAAGTTGGTGCATTAAATAGACTGAGATTTTAATTTCACAACCTTCATGGAGGACATAACTCAGTTTCCTTATCTGTAAAAATGAGGAGACTAGAGTAGAGGATCTCCACAAGTCAGGGCCAGTTCACACATTTTACAATACTAATATTTGGACCTTGAACATTTATAAAACGTTTTACAAATATCCTTTCTTTTGATCCTCACATCAACCCTGTGAGGAAGGAATTTTTGTTATGCTTAGGATGCTAAGACTCAGAGAACTTAAGTGGTTTGCCTAGGGTTATATAGCTAGCAAACATCTCAGGCAAAATTCAAACCCAGGCCTTCTCGAACCCAAGCCTAATACTCTATTAAATTCTAGTAGTTTAGAAACATAGTCAGTAGGCAGCAAACCCTTTGTGCCTTGCTATCACTAGGGTTCCACAAACTCCAGGCCCAGTATAGGATTATGATCTTATCTTTAACATTCCCCATTTTTCCGTATTTGTATCTACGTCCCAAGACTACCATGTTATCAAAGTCAAGCCTATAGTCTAGTAGATCATAAAAAACACAGACCATAAATAGTATACCAAACAAAATTAAGAGTGTTTTATAGGATAAAGTATCTTCATTTGGAATTTGGTCACCAAAACCTGGTTAATAATTCCTAACAGATGGTACCACAGAATTAATGGCCATTAATAGTCAAGATATCTGCTTTATGGTTGATCCAAGAGATGCAACTTCTAAAAGCACAGTTATTTTCAGCTCTATAATAGGTCATTTGCTCTGAGGCAAACACACGAATGCCTCTTAAGAAACCACAGAGGTCCCTCTCAATTAATAATGCTAGCAATAATGATGATGAGTGAGATAATAGCAATACTACAAATTTCATGGAGCACTGTATGCGAATTGGCATATACTTCTCGTGCTTAATCACAAAGATGGATCAGAGTGCCAAAAGATATAGTTACGGACCATGCGACGCCCTCCACTTGCCCCAAGGATTTCCAGAAGCTGGATTTATAACTTGCCATGTTTTCCTCTAAATTAACCAGCTTTTACATACAGAATCTCTAGGTTGCAGAGTTGTAGTCATTGCCCAAGCAGCTCATAAAGCTTGGATGTCAGTAGTGGCAGGGAAGAGTGAGGGATGTTGTAACATTATCATTTAGGGACCTAAAGTGGAATTTTTTCACAATGGCTATCACACTCTAGGTAGAGTAAAAAAGAATCACGTATTAATAATAATCCTAACTCACTTTTTTCTAACAGGAGCACTTTGTGAGCTGCTAGCCTCTAGTCTATTACCTTGTTTATGGCATGTCTCACCAAACACTTCAGTGGATTTGATTGCAATCTTTGGGTGGCAGTAATTGCCCCCAAATTAAACTTAAATTCAAAAATTAACATGTGTTGACTTACATTAAGTGCTCTGAAAGTTTTTTTTTCTTTTAAACCTGGCTATTTAAAAAAATGTTTCTTTACTCAGATTTGAGAACAGAACTTTCACAAATTCATTTTTCTTGAACCTCCTCTAAGGATCTGTCCATGACTGATTTAATCAATCACGCAAACAAACAAGTATTTTATTAACTAACTACAATGTGCCATGAGATGTCCTAGGCATTGGGGATACAAACACTATAAATGAAGCAATCTCTCCTCTTAAGGAGCTCATAAGCTAAAGAAGGATAGAAAATTTATACACACACATACATAGGTGTAGAATATAAAGAGAATGAATACAGATAAATACACTCATTCAACACAAAGATGTTTTGAGAGAACACTGCTTACATAGGAATCAGGAAGGATTTCCTCATAGAAGGTGATGCTTAAGATTCATCTTGATGGAAGGGAGATTTAATGATAGGGGAGAGGAAGAGGAAAGGAAAGGAGAGGAGAGCAGAGGAGAGGAGAGGAGAGGAGAGGAGAGGAGAGTATTTTCCAGACATGAGACACAGCCAAAAGTTATACCAACTCTAGAGTATTAATACTACCCCAAACTTTCCTCTTCCCATAAGGTTTGAAATGGAATAACGATAGCATTTTAATACTATTTTACAGAAAGACTTTGGTGTTGAAATGATCAAAGCAGCAGCAGCAACCATAACAATGCCACAAGTGAAGTACAGGAGCATTTCCTTTGTAATGTCTGAAAATTCCCCAGAGCCTAACACACAAGCTAGGTGCATAGTAGGTACTTGATTGATTTCCTTTAAATTAATGAAAACAATGTTAAAGGGATGGGGGAATGAAGTATAAAATACTACCTTAACTTTGTATTTTTTTTTCTATATGGGTTAGCTTGTGGATGGGATAGGGGATAACATACCTATGATTTCATTCATAAGACAAGCTACCAAGTGAGGATGCTTCCTCTGGAAATTCAGGCTGGCATCTTCTCTGCTACCTCTAGTCTTAGAGCACTGAGGAGTTAGGTGACAGGGTCAAATAGCCAGCAGGCATCAAAGGAGGACCTTGAATTCAGGTCCTCCTGGCTTTGAGGTTGGTTCTTTTTCCTCTATGTCAGTGATATCAAATTTAAATAGAAATGGAGGCCATTAATCCATACATAAGGATTCTTGCAGGTTACATACTAAGTGAGTTTTAAAATGTAATGCTATCTCTGCCTTATTCAATAACATTAAATCTGATTTGGGTCACACTTAGGAGGGTTATACTGTGTACTTGTCCCCTCTGTCCTATAACATATTCTCTCTTAATACAGGTTAGAATAAATTAAAGAAAAAATATATGCATAGTACCACATTAATGACAATTATTAACTGTCTTTCATCAAATTTATATATTCATAAATTACATTTGAAGATAGTTCTCCCAAACTTTTTTTGTGAAACCCATTTGAGACTTTGTATTATAGAATAAATTATAGGCAGATAACACTGACAGGACATTTTTGCACCTGGGGAAAGGTATGGTCAAGAATTAGTATTGGCAATACATACAAGGAAAGAAAGAGGAATGTTACTAAAATGAACTCTGTGTGTGTGTGTGTGTATATATATATATATATGTATATATATATATATATATGTTTCAAGATAGCAATTATTTATAGGGTTGTAAGGGAACGAATAGGAAAGAGCATTTGGATATTATCTGGTCCAACCCCCTCATTTTACAAATGAAGAAACAGTCTTAGAAAGATTTAATTATTTGAATATGGTCACAAAAATAAGTTAGTAGCAAAGCCAGCATTTAAAGGAAATCCTTTTGATTCCAAATTCACCAGTGGTACCATCACACACTAAAAAGACTACTTTTGGGAGATGTTATCAAAAAGGGAATATTGAAGATTTGAAAATAATCAAAACACTCATAAGTTCTAGCCAAGGTAGTAAAAATTTAAGAATGTTCATTGAAAGAGAATTAATGAATTTCCTGAGCTTCTTGGCCAAGAAGATTAAGACAGAAGGAATTTAGGGTGGACAGAGGGTCAAGGGTAGAAAACAAATACTAGAACCCAGGAACAATGTTCTAAAATGAGATAAATCATGACGCGGCTGAGTGGCATAGTAGCAAATGGACTTGGGGTCATGGATACCCAAGTTCACCCAAGTTCAAGTCCTGCCCCAGACACTTACTGAACCTGTGATACCAGACAAGTCACTTATTTTTTTCTGAGCCTTAGTTTCTTTATCTCTGAAAATGGACAATAGCAGTACCTATCTTATAGGGTTGTTGTGGGGATCACATGAGATAACATGTGTAAAGTGCTTTGCAAACTTCAAAGTGCTTTACAAATTCTAACTGCTGCTATCATCATCATCTTTATCACATTTATCAACATCATCATCATTTCAGAGAAAAAAAGTTTTCAAGATGATTCAGGTAACAAAAAAAGTTAGTGGTGAGCATGAGATTGCACTTCCAAACTAGTGAGAAGACAAAATGTGCTCCTATTAAAAAAAAATTGGTAAAAAAAATATCTAAGTGGTTATAGCAATGTGGTTAATGTTGGTTAAGGTGGTTAACTATTATGCTGAATACATTAGTATATAGGTAATACATGCATAATTTAAATATTTCTCCCTGTAACAGGATAAGCTAATATTTTATATATATTTAACTTTTATATATTATTTAATGGCTCTAGTTTAGGTGATATGGAGGCATTTTTAATCAGATTTTTACATTAAACAGATGGCACTGTCCTTTTCCCCCTTTATTATAGTTGATTACAATTTGGCTGTCCATTCAATATTTTTAATTATTTATTTTATCTATACTATTGCTCATTAACCCCATTTGTACTTATAAACACACATATATATCATGAATTCTCTCCATTTATATGTACATATATACATATATATGTATTTGTATATGTGTATATAATGAAAAAAGTCACATATAACATTCTGAAGGCCTGTTCAATAAATAAGCTTTTTTTTCTACTAGGCATATTTGTATATCTGTATATAATACATTATGCACTACACTATAGTCTCTTAAAATGAATATCATGTCCTTCCTTGACTATAATATGAATGCCAGTCCTTTCTCTTTTTAAACTTTATATACTATCCTACAATTCAACCAAAAAAAAAGCAAATTCATTTAAAAGTCTTTCTTCCTGTGTAGTGGCATATTAAATGTGGCTCGTAATTATTGGTTTTGATGATTTTTGAAGATTTTTGTATTTAGATGGCATACACATTTTCAATCATGTCTTAATTACTTTTAAAAATGCTGCACTGGCTTAGGGACAAGACCGATAACTTGTTAAGCATTTGAAATTTCTGAGCTGTTTTCCTAGTTCTGGCAGTCACTACCCAAGTCCAGATTGTAACCTCCTTTCTGCCTCCAAAGCCTGCCTTGGCTCCGTGTCCAGTGAGGGATTATGGATTTAGCAAGGAAGGTAAGTGTGACTACAAGCATTGGCTCACCATCTGCTCCCCAGCAGAGTTTGGGCCAACCTGCATAGCCTGCAGCAAGACCAGGGCACTGTTCTCAATCCAGCCCTTTCCAACCTGGCTCAAGAAACACATCACATTCAGTCAGATGATTAGGTCTAAGTAGTCCATATGTAACAGAATATTTTTCCTAAATACCAAAATGAAAACAAAATGAATGCCATTTTTTCTTTCTCCTTACTCGATACATCAAGTTTTACACAAATAAATACTCTCTTAAGGTTTATGCAAATTATAGAAAAATAAAACTATGCATTATTTAGCAGTTCTCCTATTTCAAGATCTAACAGACTTTATTCACAGCATGTTTTTCCCTAGTTTATGTTGGCCTTCTTTTCTGATTCGACTTTTTAATTCATCTTTTTAAATTATTCCTTTTTAAATCATTATCTTATGTGTCTTCATAGATTTTCATGTATTAATCTATTATTAATTTTTTTTTACTATATGCAACTTAATCTTAAATTGTTTAAACCTCTTTTCAGAGTAAACACTTGTCCATGTTTTAAAGATAGCTTTTACTTTAACAATTTGCACATTTGATCCAGTAGCCTCATTCAAAACCGGACTGCCAAAAAGACTGTATTTTTATGGACATT
This sequence comes from Petaurus breviceps papuanus, assembly GCF_028583685.1. Taxonomy (NCBI): domain Eukaryota; kingdom Metazoa; phylum Chordata; class Mammalia; order Diprotodontia; family Petauridae; genus Petaurus; species Petaurus breviceps. Next base: position 9,807,399 of record NW_027187323.1, read on the forward strand.
TTATGCATAGAATAATCAAGCATCGCACAAGAAAGTTAACCTTCCTGGTTCACAAATCAGGACTATTTCTTAGCTGTAGAAGAACTAAAAGACTGCTGGACACGTACATTAAAACCTTGCCATTTGTTCACTGCATATAAAACTGATATGATTTCCCCTAATATATTCAATTTTCTGCATTTTGTTTCAGGTCAAGCCTTTTATTTTCATAAACAGCAGAGAAATATGCAGTTGAGACTTGCTTTTTGCTGTCTTCCGTCCTGTTGCTGATTTGAGCACACACAGTGAACATGGAAATAAGCTGAACAAACATCTCACCCTTTTTTTACTTAAACTGTTGTCTGCCTGACTGCTGAATGCACACACAAAACAATCTAAAATTGTATAACCCATAATACAGTATATTAAATTACAACATTGGTCAGTAATGGAAACTTATTCCCAGATATGAATTATTTACAGCCCATTTAAGTAATCCATATTCAGGTGTGGCAATGAAAAAAAAAAGTGCAACATAAATCTTTAATGCTGACCGGTTGAGAGAGCAGAGCTGAGGATTACAGACATTTTAAAGA
>NW_027187323.1:9810473-9912461 GCF_028583685.1 Petaurus breviceps papuanus
CATTAAACTGGTGCCTTCAGTTTCTAGGATTGTTAAACCACTTGAGCCATATTTTGTTTGCTAGCTAAGCCAGCAGTACTGAATCACTAGTGTGTGTGCACACACTTCCCCAGCCAGACCCACAGCACCGTTAATGTGCAGAGAAGTATTTCCATGTGATGCACATCGTTGCTTTCCACCAGACACTTGTTTGCACAAACAGAGCTGCTATCAGTGCATTACACAGGCAACAAGATTGAGGCAAAGGTGGTTCATTGGCATAGTGAATCTCAGCATCTGTAGCCTGTGTCTGTTATGGGACCTTCCAAGGTACTCCCAATTCAATCTTGGAGAATGAAGACATCCAGAATCATATGACAAGCTTGTTTTATGAACCTAGGATAATTATAATTCTTGTTATGGCACCATTGATCAGAAAGCAGGCCTGAGGGTCATTAAATGGGTTGGAATATTTTACACAGCCCAACATAAATGAGGGTGTGTGTGTGTGTGTGTGTGTGTGTGTAGAAAAATATTGGCCTGGACAGAGGTGACCACAAAACTTGTGGCTCTTCAGAATTTCAGTTTTGGATTATTCCACCTAACCTTTGTTCTAAACTAAATTGCAAATCTAGCATGTGAAAGGTACTGAATGTAATATTACCATATGTCAGTAACTGAAAGGGGCAGGACCTGAGACATAAAATTCTAAACATCACAATACTGTTATTTTTGAAATATAAGAAATAATTACTGAAGGAAGTTTCACTCTAGTTAAGCCTCCTAATTTATAGCTCGGAGACAGGTTAGATATATTTCCAAGGTATTCTAGAATTTTTTTTTCCATTTTTCTTCACCTTCCAACTCATTTAACAGGGTTGTGAAACTAGAAGGAAATTGTGAAATTGCATTGTGATATCTACATTTTGATATCCAGGTATTAGCCATCAGTGAAATGGAGTGATGGTTTTGTTTACTAGTTAAAAGTTTGGGCCTGATAGGCAATACATCGAGATTCTATTTCCCACTTCACTTAATCCCTACAGAGCCCCAGGTTCTCCATTTATTCTACTGCAGTAATATATTTGAATGAGCAACTGTGTGAGAGCCTTTGAAGACAAATGCTGCATCAATGTACAACACTTATTCACAATCAATGTAGTCTAGATAGAAGTTTTCCTCATGGTGGAAGGCAATAGAACATTGGCCTATGAACCTATAGAATAAGCTACATATTTTGTCCTCTTCTATATAAAGGAGGAAGTTAAATTGGAAATTGTTTCTAGTGGCCTGACATCATGGGTACTTGGCCACATAGTACCCATGGATTACTTGATGGAGAGGGTTAAGCCCTATCTTTGTACTCAGGCTCTCTGAGCCTTGCTTTCCTTATCTGTAAGTGAAGGGGTGGAGCTCTATGACACCTAACATCCCCTACATGTCTAAATCCTATAAGAAGCAGCAAGGCACGATTAGGAGAATGCTGGACTTGAGTCTGGGAGACCTGAGTGCAAATCCTGTTACTGACACTTGCTAGCATTTATAAGGTTGTTAAGAAGCCTTAATTAGAAATGAATATAAAGCATTTTGCAAATATTCTAGCACCTTAAACATGTCTGTGGTTATTATTTCTGTTACTATTATCTCATTGACCTATTGATTTATTTGATAGTATGATAGCTAAGCTCAATGTCGTTCATATTAATATTTTCAGATAAGTTAAGTTGAATCTATCATTTAAGGCTTCTCTATTTTGTTGACTAATGGTAGTAGCAATCTGGAAATATCAAAAAGAAAATATCCTATTGTCCTCAAATTTCTTATCCAATGTAAAACCCCTACTTTTCAAACAGAATATGAACTGGATTGTTTTCTGTGCACTGACTGATAACTGGTGCTCTTGTTTATTGCTTGTCCTTCCTTTTCGAAGGAGACCAATGACATCACAAGGTGAAGTCTTGACTTGCACATGAATTGGATCTTAGTGAGGCCAAGTTGTCAGCCTCGTTCTCTCATACAGAGTCATCAGGGTCCAGAGGCAAGATAAAAGTCAAGATGACTGGCAATGGCCTGGGATGCAGTGGATAACCTTGGTATCTTTGATATCTGACCAAGCTTTGAGCACTGCACGGTACCTGCTTCAGCTGTTTTCATGGCCATTGGAATAAATTGTTCTGTTTCACCCATTCTTCGGGGGAAAGTCATCACATGCTTGGTGCAGACTCCCCCTAATTCACTGACAGGTTTAAGGCCCTTAAGTTACTTTCAAACTGGTTTAACCCATCTGCTGAGACAGTTTTAATGGGGTGTGGTCACTGTGCGCATGATATAGCTTCTTGAGGCCACAAATGAAAATTGGTGAAAAATGGAAACCAAAGGTGAACTCGCAGCCCTGAAAAGGGCTTGGCCAGCCCTCATACCATGGGTGCTAGTCCTCCTTAAACATCCCTTACAGCGGATAATAGCTAACTAGTCATGGTCAGATATCAGACAATACACTGTACCCACACCTCCGTTCATTCATCACTAAATGAAAATAGTAGTGCTTACTGGTTGACATGAAGTTTTTTGAAGACAAAACGGCATAAATGTTATAAAAGTACTTTGCAAAAGTAAATATTTTTAACAAACGAAGGTGGTAGTGATATTTTTTTCTTTTTATTACTCGTCTCATTCTTCATATCTTTTCCTAGGAAACTTAAATAGGAGTGGGTCTAGGACAAGTCACTTTTTTTTTTCTATAAAGAGTTCTGGAGGCTATTGCATAGGTGTCAGAAGTAACTTTTTTTTTTCCTCTGAAACTGAAAGCATTGGGATGCCAGCTCATTTTATGAACGATCCCTGAAATTGTCTTTGGGACTATTCCAGTAGCAGATCCAATGACGGAAATGATATATATCTCATACTATTCCTACATTTCAGTGATTTCTTTTGTTAGATCTCTCAATTTTGAAAACTTTTCATTCCATGAGGTTTTCAGTATTGTGTGCAGAAAATTCTACCCTCAATTCTCTTATTATTATACCATTTATAATTTCTATATGTTTTGAATGAATGCTTTCATTTCAACAAGGAATGCAAGTAAAAGAATTAGAGACATTAATTTTTAAAGCTGAAAGTTACCTTAGAGGTTGCTCACTGGAGTGTTCAAAAATCACTTCTTTTTAAATAAGAATTTTAAAACAAACCTAGTAACAACTGGCAGCAAACTTTTGGTCAGTCAAGTCAACATATATTTGTTAAGTACCTACTATGTGCTAAATACTGTTCTGCGTGGTATGGATTGAAGGAGAAAGGCCAAGAACCCCCCCTGCAATCAAAAAGCTCACAGCCTAATGGTAGGTCTTACAAATTTTTTCTTTTTGCTTTTTGGAGGGCAATTGGGGTTAAGGGACTTGCCCAAGGTCACATGGCTAGTTTTGTATTAAGTGTCTGAGGCTGGACTTGAACCCAGGTCCTCCTGACTCCAGGGCCGGTGCTGTATTCACTGCCCCACCTAGCCACCCCAGGTTTTATAAATTTTGATGATTCATCATAAAATGTAAGGCAATGAGCAGGAGACTAGACCTGTGACTTCACAGATGTAGAAAATACCTGGATGACCAAACTACTTCCTTCAATTGCAATTCCCTGCAAATTAAAGAGCTAATTATTCTGTAAAATTATAAGTTTTAGACATTGAGAGGCTAAGTGATTTATTCAATGTCACCAGCTAATATAAGGTAGAAGACTGGACCTAGATCTTTCTGACTCAAGGTCAGCTCTCTATCAATTAGTCCAAGTTGATCCCCCTAATAATTGTACATAGCTGTGAATATTTGTACAAAAATAATCTGTACTTCCCTTCAAAATAAAAGAATTGTCTTTAAAAAGCAGCTGATCGAATTATTTCAGAGAATTTGAATCTGTACCTAATTTGATGTCAGAATCACATGAGTGTTTTGAAGAAAACTACATTATAAAGAAACTATCTACTGAAAATGTTTTTAAAAAGTCACATGATAACATGGTATGCCATTAAGTAAAAGCTCACTGAAAGATTTCTGCAGATATACATAAATGGTCTGTGTTAAGATATTGTTTGTGCATGTAGACCTTTATTTAAATGACTTTAAAGTCACAGATATCATGATGAAAATCTGCCAAGTCAGCCTAAAATTCTCCCTAGCTTTAGGATAAATTTTAAATAAATCCACTGGGGAACATGACATTTTAAAAGGAAGTAGCGCAATTTACAACTGGTCCATGTAATAATTGACATAGCAAATAAAGAAATTGAAAGGAATTACTTTATAATAATTTTATTGTTAAAGGTATATCTCTGTAATGAATAAAGTTCCAGGCTTGTCATCAAGAAAATGTGCTCAAATGTCATCTCTTGTAGTTATATATACAACCCTGGGCAAGTGACTTGACTTCTATGAGTCTAATGAAAATCCCCGAGACATCTTCTAAGTCATGATTGGGTTGCATCTGAGTTGCCTGTTGCTGACCAAATCACAATATCATTCATAATTATAATTTTTTTTCTAGAAATCTGATCAAATTTATTTTCATCCACTGAAAAAAAAGTATAGCCCATTTGGTTGGTCCTGCCATGGATGTCTTCTTTCTAAACAGAACTCATGTCATGGAACCTAGTTATATTAAGTTCACTATATATTACATAAATCCATTTAATATGGGGTACAAAACAGAAGCATCATAGACTTGCTAGTGGGTCATGTGAAAGATTAAGGCTCTGGGGCTTAAGGGTAGCTCATTTTCTAAAAGTAGATTAGCAATTAATACAGTCTCATTGATGCAGACACTGTTTAAAAAAGAATCAGGAATCTTCTGACATTAATCCTCCCCCACAAGTTTGTTGCTTAATATAAAACCACTTTAATTACACGTCTCAAACTTGGGTCTCTACCAGATTTTTTGCAGTTCTCTCTGGGTAGTAAAGTTATTCAATTTAAGCAAGATGGTTTCAGGTAAGTAGTAATACCTGATTCCTAGGGTAAGTCCTCTAATCACCACTATTTTAGCCACTTAGGCCTTCTCTTCATATATGAGATTAGAATTATGATATTTTATTTAAAAACTTCACTTTTTCTTACATTTGGAATGGAGCTCTGAATCCAAATGATATTTTATTATTTTTATTGAACAATTCCTTATTGATATGGAAGAAGCATGTACTAGAACCAAAAGGTATTGCGATTTATCTATCTTTGTCATCTTTGTTACAAATTAGAGTATTGAAGGCCAGTTGCCACATAACTGAGATACCATAAACAAAAACAAATCAATTTAATCCAACAAGCATTTATTAAGCAGATAGTATATTCAGGGTACTGTTTTTGATGCTAAGGATTATAAAACAAAACCAAGAAGGAGTCCTTTGAGGAGCTTGCATTCTATTGGGGAGTAACACAAATGACTGATGATTAGATACAAGGCAATTCAAGGAAAAAGAGAGTATTAACAACTAGTGAGACTGGGAAAGACTTCCCATTGGGTACAACCCCTAGTGTGGTCTTGAAGGGCACTCAAAATTCTCAAAAAGAGAAGTAAGAAGGAATTACATTCCAGATATGATGGACAGTCCAGACAATGGAGGTAAGAGATGGAATGATAAAGTTTGGAAACGGGAATAAGCCAATTTGGCAGAAGTGTAGAGTGTGTGGAGGAGAGTAATGGGAAGTAAGTCTGGAGAGGCAGGCTGTGATTGTGGAGGGCTTTACATGTCATGTGAAGGAGTCTGCCCTCTTTTTCCTTAGGTAATGGAAAGATTTGGTGAAGATTCCTGGGCAGAGAAAAGACAAGGTCAGACCTGGGTGATTACTTTGGTAGCTTCTGAAAGGAGGAGTTGAAGAGAAGGGAGATCAGAAGCAGGTAGGTCAGTTAGGTGGCTATTTTCTAAATGTAAAGAAAAAAGGGTTTGATTTTACAGGAAGAAATTACCAATGATCCAGAAAGGCAATAGCTTCCCTATCCCTCAAGGCAAAAAAAAATGCTAAATATGAAAATATGGGAAATTTGTGATTTTTGTCAGCACAGGGAATTCCATGGGTGGGAATTAACTACACCACGAAGATAATACTGTTCTATGAGTTGGTAACTAAAACCAAAGGAGTTTCCTGAGGTTAAGCAAAATGTCCGAAGGTAAGGGTTAGTCAGAAGCACGATTTGAACCCATTTCTGAACTCCACAGAACACGGATTCAAATCTAGTTCTACTAAAACTGATTAATGTACAGAAAACAGTAGCATAGTATAGTAGGGAGGACATTGACCCTGAAAGCAGGACGACTTATTTTCAATTTCTACCCCTGATCCAATCCAGCTATGAGATACTGCACGTGCTATTTATCTGCTGTATGCCTAAGTGTTCTCATCTGTAACTTGAGAGTCGGCCCAGATGTCCTCCAAGGTCTTCTCCCATTCTAAATCAATGATTCCAGGATATATGTATGACTTGCATATGCCATTCATTTTCTCCTTGTTAGGCTACTTGGAACCTCCTGATACTCAACAATGAGCAAGAAACTTCTGGTAACAGCTCCAAAATTCCATACATGGAAGCCCAAAGGCAAGGGGCTGTCTGTGTAATGTCTTTATTTGTGGAATTCCCTTTCTATCCCAGTTTAACAACAACAACAACAAAAAAAAACTACTCGCATCTGACCTTCCAGGTACAATGGAAAATATGTCTTCTTAATGTGGTATTTTATACAGAGATCCTATATAATTGATATTTTAATATACCACAGTAAAATACATAAGAAGAGCAGAGGCAGTAACTGTTTTATATTTCATGCTTGGGCCTTGAGGCTACCTTATCATAAAGGGTATGATTTTATAAATCGAAAAAATAAATGATAAAATAAAATAATAAATGTATTAGCATCCCCTAGGTGATTCTTACTTGTCTTTGATATAAAACCAGCAATGACCCAATTTTCAACATATCAGTGTTGCTTCTTAAAAAGCAAGTATTTTTTTCTTGTATTCACGGGAGCATTGGGAGTTATGTGTAATATCCCATCCATTTGAAGACAGTTGTGACTAAGATAAGAAATGAAAGTTCCACACAGTTGCACAGAGGATATGTACAGAGAGTGCAATGAGAGCAATACAGTTGTTTTTGGTTGTTACATTGGGGACCCAACCAAAGAGTTGTTGTTTTTTTAACTATACTAAAAATTACACTAATTATACACCTGCATATACAGTCCCATTAAAAACAGATTTTGTTTAATTTGACTACCCTAAAAATAAATAAGTGCTATTTATTTACATTGGTACAACTATAATTCTAATTAGTGACTCCTTTCTTCTTAGTAGGCATGCAGGAAATTAATTTCAAATAGTAATAAACATTAATGACATCATCATAATCATAGTCATTTCATCCAGTAGCATATAAGTTCCTAAAATGAAGGGACTGTTTTCCATTATATCTCCATATCCCCTGAGTATAGTAGAGTACCTGACAAATAGAAGACATGTGAGAAATACTTGTTGAGTCAAATCATTACCAGAAGACTCATTTCAACAACAGATTATTGAAATGTGCTACTCAAAATGGCTATCTATTGGCATAGCTAAGTGGTGCAGTGAATAGAGCACCAGCCTGGAGTCAAGAGGACCTGAGTTCAAATCCAACCTCAGACACTTAACAGTTAATAGCTGTGTGACCTTGGGCAAATCACTTAACCTCAATTACCCTGCCTTACCCCCTCTGAAAAAAAAAGACAAAAAAATTACTATCCATATTAATCTAGATTTTCAAATGGAATATTGAGTTTATAGAGTAGTTCTTTCAAAAGAGCCATTTTTGACAACTGCATTATCATTTTCCTTCTTATTTCTATGAGGTAGAAAGGTAGGTTGCTATTATTATCATTGTTACAGAGAGGGAAGGTGAGGCACAAAGAGGTTACCCAGTGAATCGGAGGTCAAGAGAGAACAAGGGAAATCTGAGATCATCTTGACCAATACCTTCATTGTAAAGTTGATGAAAGCTGAGACCCAGAGAGGTGAGACTTCTGCCAGGTCACAATGTTTGTTTCTGGCCAAGTTGATATTGGAACCCTGGTCTCCCGATTCCAAGGTCAATGCTCCTTTTTCTCTACCACAGTTCTGATTAGAATAGACATTGACTGAGAAGGTCCATTCTTTATTATTAGCCAACAGAAGCTATCATGCAGCCAGAGGAAAACAAAATAAACAACCAAAAATTATCACCTTACTAACAAGGCATTATTCAGCTGGTAGACACTGAATACTTCATACATCCTGCCTCTGTGGTAAAGATGGGATTGATCTAAGTCAAGCAGAGGTGGGAGTATTAATAGAAGGACAGATGTGTTTTGTTTTTATTTTTATGGGAGGAAAATATATTTGGTATTTATATGTATGTGTGAGTATTAAGTGTTTCATGCCAAATGTCCCAGTGCAGCCTTAAGATATTAAAGTTTAAAACTGCACTAAGAATTTTGGGACATTCTGTATAAACATACACATAGATATTAAACTTAAAAACTCAAAAAGCCTATTTGATAGATAGAAACAATTCTCTAATCACACTGATCTTAAAAAAACTTTTTTTCCTACTATCAAGTAGATAAAACTGCAACTCTTAACTGGCATTTAAGATCATTGGCAATATGGTCCCAACTTATTTTTTGCAGCTTTATATCCCAATGCTCTTCTATAAGCATGCCCTATTGCAGACAAACAAGATTACTCATTAGTTCCCAAATATAATCTTTGATTTCCAGGTCTTAGGTTTTTGCTTATGCTGCTCATCCTCTGGAATGTGATTCTTCCTTCTATCCTGCATGTTCAAATCCTACTCATTCCTCAGAGAACATATCTAATGCTATTTCTGCTATTTCTAAAATGAAACCCCTCATTTTCCTTCTTAGTAAAATAGGGCTCCTCCCATTTCTGAATTCTCATAACTACTTTGTATATCCTTTGGATTCCTTGGTATTCTCTGCTTTACACTGTAAATTTTTTGTTGTATTCCCTCATGAATTGCTGGATTCTTGAGAACACAGATTACATTTCAATTTACCCTTATCATTTGTGTTGCCTAGCTCAGAGCTTTGGACAGAGTAGGCACATACTAAATATTACTCAAATTTAACTTTAAAAAGTGGTAGAGTATATTAAATGGCTTTAAGGGAAAGGGTCCTATATCCAAATAAGAGTGTGGTAATTAATAGGCACTCAATAGATTTGGGTAGAAAATGATCATACCGGGGCGGCCAGGTAGCACAGCGAGTAAGAGCACTGGCTCCAGTGTTGAGAACACCTGGAGATTGAATCCTGGGCTCAGACACTTAGCACCCACCCAGAAACACCTGGCCGTGTAACCTTGAGCAAGTTACTTAACCCCAATTGCTTAGGGGCAGCCAGGTGGCTCAGCGAGTAAGAGCACCGGCTCCAGTGTCAGGATGACCTGGATCAAATCCGAGCTCAGATACTCAGCACCACACCCAGAAATAATAACTGGCCGTGTAACCTTGAGCAAGTTACTTAACCCCAATTGCTTTAAAAAAAAAAAAGAAAAGAAAATGGTCATACCCTCTTAATATACATAACTCTAGATGATTATTATGTCATCTACCACCTTCAACAGTGACCTAAAACAAATACATTTCATGGATAGATATTGCAACATTCAATCTGGAGGACCAGCCAATAACTGTGTTTTTTATTTCCAGGACTACTGCACTGATGGGAAGATAGAAAGTGAACAAGACTTCTGGGAGAGGGTGATAGACTTCCAGCTCGGTAGCTTCTGAATTAGACTGTTGATGTATTGATCTATTTGAATAGCAACTGATGCTTTCAGGACATCCCTAGTTTTTTCACTCAAATCAATTTGGATTTCTGAGGACTGAAGTATAATTTTGTAGAGTAACTTCACTGCATCTTGAATTGACGAACAAATCAAAATCCTGTGTTTCATTATCTATTGAACAACTACTATCAATTCTTATGGGATCACAGGTTATGCTATATAATACAAAGGATGAAAAGGACAACTATGCTGTAGATTTTCCCTTAAAACTTTACTGATTTAAACAAATTATAGTTTTAAAATATAAATAATAATGAAAGATGGGTGAAAACCTAACTCACAAAATATGTCTTCAATGTCTTTCCTCTGCTAATACATAATATTATATTCTTCAGGATAGGACTTTGGGAAAGCAGTAGTAAAGAGTGACTTTATTCCTTCCAGGCCAGAATTCCTCTCACAGAATCCCAGCCTGCTCTCTGTATAAACCATGCAAAAGGATCAACCAGTATTCAATTGTCCCCATTTAAGAAGCAATTATAGATTTTCTACTCTGTTCCTTGTAAACAGTGTACTCACATAGCATTCCAAAGAAAATAAAACATACCGTCCTGTTTCTTTCCATCACTTCAGCTCCCTAATGCCTCATAATGCATTTAGTAGAATACTACTGGCTAGCAAACCTCTTTGTGGAGATGGAAGAGTTCCCCCAACTTGATCCAGAGGATCAAAATGGAAATCTGAGGGAGGCCATGTGCAAAAAAAGAAAAAAAATCACCCTTTGAAATGCCATAATTGTTCGAAATCACAGATGATTCAGATTAGCCTTAAATTTATGAGAATATGTGAAAAAAGGCACACATGTAAACATACAGATCTAGTACATTCCTCTCACACCTATAGATGCTGCAACAAACACACATGGACAACTTTACCATTTTTAGCAACATGAAAGATGTTGCAAGCATTAATTGAGATGAGTATGACACTTCAAAAATCACTGTAACCTCTAATTATGGTTATAATGAAGCACCAGTTTAACACTGTTTATCTCTCCTCCATTAAAAAGTCGAAATAACAGTTCTTCATCTGATCTTGAAAATAAGGGAATTCATTTGAAGCGCCACCCTTTCAAAAATCAACAATTCAGAAAGAGTTAAGGTGCCCACATAAAATGACAAAGGCACTAAGTTGTTTTATATAATGTGGCGATCACAGCAGAGTAATATTTCAGAGAAATAATGCACATTTTGATGACTGTCAGAATTTACATAACTTGCTCCACATGAATTAACTATGAGGTATAAAATTCAACTTTGGCTAAAAAAAAAATACAATAATCCACAGCCATTGTAATGTGGTATCTTAGGCACTATAATCACGGCACGGGGGTAGGACCTTCACTATCAACCAAAATAGAGAAGTGTCAATTTAGAAGGTTGTCCTCCAATACTATAAACCCTTATCTGACAAAAAATGAAGTTGTTCCAGAAGTTTATTATTTATGCATATAATTTGCATGACTTCCACCCACACACATGCACATAGGTATGTGTATATATGTGTGTCTCTCTCCATATATGCAACAGATATATGTATATACATATATACACTGTCTTGCTTAACAAAATGTAAGCTCACTGAGGGTAGAGATCGTTTCATTTTTGTCTTTACCTTGCTAGTATAGTGCCTGGAACACAGTATACACTTAAATGTTTGTTAATGAATTGGTTGATTGATTGACCCTGAACAAACGGATCTGAATTCTCCAGACTCTACTGTGTTTTTTTTTTTCCTTTGAAACAGATGACTTGGACATATTAGTGTAATGTGCTGGGTTCAGGGGATACAAGCAAACACATAAATACTTGAATTTCTTGAAAACACCAAGTGTTAAGAGAAACAAATTCCAGCCTTTAACATCTGTCCTACAGATTTCTTGCTATTTATCTGCTGATCAAAATTTCTGACGATGCCAAAAAAAAAAAAAAATCATGAAGTCAAAAGGACTTGGTGGGGGGAATCTTTGTTTCTCTCTAAAAGCCTAAAAGTTATACTCAACTGCAGCACAAAGAGTAAAGAGGTTGTTATTCATATTAACTACATTTACATTCCTATCGCAACATCCAGAGAGCTAATAGTGGGGTTATTAACATAACAAACGTAAATGTTCTATATAAATAATACTGTTTCAGGCCAGCAACCGCTCATCTGACAGCATTTAGGCACAGGCTCAACATCTGTTTATGAACACTTTGCCTAATGATATCATCAGATATCATTAAGTGCGGCAGAATACAGCGTAGAGGCAGGTGCAGCTGCCTTCACTACCCATCACAGAGAAAGAAAAGAGCTGCATTCCCCATCCGAAAACCCATCATTAGGACAATTTTCTTCGACAAACCAGCCCTGTGATTTCAATCTGTATATCACCTGTAATTGTAGTTTTTAGCAAGAAGCTGATTCTATACATTTAGCGACGAATCACGTTGATGGCCTGAATGCTGGAAACACATTTGTGGTACCAGCTGCGGCAGCTTTTTTTAGAGCCTGTGTTAACAAAATACTGCTAACAAGGCAATGCTTGGAGTGCAGCTTTGTTTCTCTTCCTTGTTCATAGTGTTTAGATGTGCATAATTATGGAAATTAGCAATTGATTGCTTCTCAATAATAATTGATTACTGGTCACTGAACCTTTCTGCAGCACTTCACAGAAGGTGAAGACATGAGATAAGTGAATTCTTACCAGTCCCACCATATAGAAAGAAAGAGTCCAAAAGAACTCTCGATTTGTACATCAGTTTCCATGATAAACAGACCAAAGGGATAATAGAATATCCCAAAGTCTAGTTTGCCCTCAGGCAAATTGTAGAGATCATAGCCAGCCTGCAGAATTTTCCCTGTGGACTGTGTAAGAAACACACATCATTTTTATATATGTCAGTTGGTCTTTGATTTGAAAATATTTCTACCCATTTAATTTATCTTTTTCACTCAGTTTTCTTAAATTGTACAATTTAAATGTTATAGAAAAAAATGAATATCAATTTTGAAAAGTCCTCAAATGGAAACAAACTGACAAAATAATATGAATATATATGTATGTGTGTATAATAGATAGATAGATAGATAGATAGATAGACAGATAAAGTATATATGTACTTTGCAAAGAGGGACAAATGCTGAAGCCTGTATCTGCAGACAGATCTTGTTCTTGCTGACTTCAAAAATGACTATCCCCTTTTTGATTTGCTGTATATCCATCAAAATTTTGGTCTATGGTGACTGACTTGCTACTGCATAGCATAATGTTGGGGATGTGACATGATGCCACAGCTAAAATTTAAAGGAGAACACACTTATTTTTTGGCTTAATCATCATTGTCAATTTGGACAGAAAATATACAATTCAAATTTACTGCAGTGCATGGAAGCCTCACAGACAATAAAGTATCCATGGTGTTTGTTAAATGGGAAACACCGTGCCTTGCTGGCGATTCAGAAACAGTTAGACCATTTGGGCAATTTCTGAGCCTCTTATTTTAAAGCAGCAGCGAGCTTGAAAGTGTCCAATGATGCCCTTTCTCCTAGCCGCCTTTAGATATATGTTTTAAACACTGGTTTTACAGGGCATGGCTCCATCATGGCAGTGAACTTTACAACCCTATCCATTAAAAAGATGCAGTTTGCTTAAAGTTAGGCTGCTTCATTTCAATAACATTTTTGGGCTGAAATGGGTAGCAGATTGCACAATCATGGCTCAAAAAACATAATGCCCAAGTTATAAGGATTAGGCAACTATTCTGGGATAAAGTGAATTCCTTCTTTCTGCCCACAGAAGGATTTCTCACATAATGAACAGGTGCAATTTTCAGAGATCCTTGTTCAATTAAATGGCAGAAGCCACTGTTTGTTGGTTTCTCTAGCAGCAACACATGATGATATGGTGATAAAACTGTGATATGAAACTCAAAAGCCACATCACACATATGTACAGTTTGATTTTCTCATCACATCTTTCAACCCCCCCCCCATTCACATAGTTTGTCTCTATTCTTTATTATGTATAGGAAAAAGAATATATTTTGAAATGAATGAATTCTTTCATTAAGTTGTATGCCAAACCTCATACAAGAGAATATAAATGTGTATATATATATATACACACACATACATATATACACACACACTCACACATATGTATCCCACAATATTACTGAAAAACATTTTAAAAAATTGCAATTGTCATATATCTGAGGTAATCAAAGTTACACTATAATACTTGTAATTAAAGTGTCATTATTAAAGATTTTAGTTAGGATTCAGGTAGAAACATAACTTGGACTATTATAGGAAGTTGTATATAAAAATCATTGTGGTCACCTAGAGTTACACACAAAATACTTTGGAAAAACTGAGTGTCTGCTCAAAAGAGGCATGTGGTTAAAAACATCAGCAATCGGAGTCTGAAGGGTATTAATAAAACTTTTTGGGATAAAAACATGAATTGCCATTAGCTTAGGCTGATTATAGCACTCTTTTGCTTTTACACACTGTAAACCCATAGTATAATTTTAACTGGTGAAAAGACTGCCAGCCAAGGAGGAGGAAGGTCTGGGTTTGAGTTCTGCTTTACACATAAATAATCATATGACTATAAGCAAATCACAGCCCCTCATGAAGTTGCTAAATTTATGTGAACTAGGGGAATTATTGCACCAGGAGTGGCCTATCCTTATAAAATCACATATAGTGATGCCATTTCCTATAAGAGATATGGGGGTAGAGAAATCTTAAGTTTGCTAGGGACCAAAAAATTTTTTCTTTTTTTTTTACTTCCAAAATTTATTTATTAATTTTTAGCTTTCAACATTCATTTCCACAAGGTTTTGAGTTCCAAACCTACCAACCCAGACACTTATTAGCTATGTGACCTGGGAAAGACTCTTAAATACTGTCAGCCTCAGTTTCCCCAACTGTAAAATGGAGATAATAATAATACCTACCCCCAGGGCTAAAGATCAAATGAGGTAACTGTTAAGTACTTAACTCAAAAAATACTCAGAATAAGTTAGATGCCTAGTAAATTCTTGTGTTCCCATATATATATATATACATATATATGCATATATATATATGTACACACATGCCATGCTAACACAGAGAATGTAGCTGGCAGTATGATGGGCATCTGATTCCCTCAGGAGGGTAGCTAATGTCCCAAGAAGGGTAGGTCCTCATTGGGCCAATTCCCAAGATGATTTTTTTTTATAGGAATGCTATTAATATTCATGGTCAGCAGAAAATGTTCAAATCTTTCTTGGGAAAGCTTAGAGAGGTAACTAATTAATAGCTGAAGTTTGGGAAGCTTTTGAATAAAACTTAAATTCATTTGTCTTTCCACATTATTTGTGATTACCATACTCTCGTCCTTTTCCGCCATCACTACCTGTTAGTATCCTATTCATTTTTCAAGACTGGACTCGACTCAATGGCTACTATTCCCTTTGAAGTCATGTCTGATTCTCCCAATCTCTGTTTATATATAAAAACAAACCAAAACAAAATAAACAACTCTACTTCTTGACACCTTGTTTGTATTTTTAAGGCCCTCATTTTCTATTTTTTTGTGATCTATATATATTTATTAAATTATAAGCTACATGAGGGAATGAATTGCATCTAAATGTGCTTTTACTTTTTGCCTTCTACACAATTTGCACAGTGCTCTGCAGCCCAGAGTAGGAGCCTAAGTTATATTCACTATCATCAAAAGAAAACTCTTGCATGATAGTAATGCTATCATAAATCAGACCTATTTTAATTATGGAAACTAAAGTTAGCTCCATTAATAGACATACTTTCTACATTTATGACTTAAATATCTATTGCATCATAATATCATAGATTTAGAGCTGGAAGAGACTGTAGAGATTATTTGGTTCTACTTCATTATTTCCCATGTGAGAAAAATGAAGTTCTAAGAAGTTAAATGAATCAGCTGACCTTAAACAAGTAGAGTTGAGACACTCTGAGTTCTAAACCCAGGTTCTTCAATTTGTGATCCAATCATCTTTCCACTGGCCTATGCATCCAGTAAAAGAAGATTTACCTCAATTATATAAAAATCCCCAAACCCACTAGACAGAAGAAATACAAGTAATGATTTAGGATCATAGAATTTTTTTTTAAAGCAATTGGGGTTAAATAACTTGCTCAAGGTTACATGGCCAGTTATTTCTGGGTGTGATGCTAAGTATCTGAGCCCAGATTTGATCCCCAGGTCATCCCGACACTGGAGCTGGTGCTCTTACTTGTGCCACCTGGCTGCTCCTATCATCGAAGTTTTAGTAGATCCTTTCTATTTAGCATCTTATTTTGACAGGGTTCCTGGCCATATCAAGCTTTGAAAGACCAATACCTAATATTCTTGCTACTTTCATAACCATAGTTAAAGAACCTAACTGATTTCAAACAAAACATCTGTGAAAATTACTCTTCACTTAATACACAATTCCCATAGTACTGGAATAAGTGACAGAGTGAGAGGTGTGTAGTTGAACGGGAACTCTGAATGAGTAATCATCCCCAATATTGTACACATTAGAGACTACTCAAAACCTGCCTAGCAATCTGTTTTTTTTAATATAATTTTGTTTGTGTGTGTGTGTGTGTGTGTGTGTGTGTGTGTGTGTGCATGCGTGCGTTTTTGGTAGGGAGGATTGATATTTAAATTTGAATTAACTACTTTCATAATGAATAAAGAAGTACATAGCCAAACTTCATTTGTATAAAATCAGTTTTGGCAGACTGGAAAAGTCAAAAAGTTGTTGTGATTTTTTTTTCTTAAAGTAGGAAACTTCTGTTTAAGATAGTTAAAGATATTCAGAGGAAAGAGACAAATAACAGGGATGGAAATGTCTGTATTAATTTGCATAGCTCCTGTAAGAAAAAGAAACATAGGTAAATTTTTCTTTCTACATTCCTTTGTAAATCTGGATTAAAGCTTCTCTTCCCTGCTTTGGAGAACACACCCAGTAGTTAGTTCCTTTGCTTTTCAACATCTATGGAAAAGCTTGAAGATTCACCAGAAGTTGAAATTTAAAGGAATTTTGTGAGATTGTTTGGAACAAATATATTGAATGAGTGTCTATTCTGGGGGTAGATTGTGGAAGGTTCTGTGGAAAACAGAAAGCAATTATAACCCTCAAACTCAAAAGGTTTATTGAAGTAGGGCTATACATTATGCCGCAAAGGACATTCATTCCCATTTCATCATCACAGAAAAACTGCTGTGTATCTGGAAGCGTGGACTTCAAGGGGGCAATTTTTTTAAACTATAGAGAATAAGAAGATTAGAGTGTTCACACTAAAAATCCCTTTATTAGAACATTATTAATAGCACTGAAAATAAGCAATTTCTGCTTCACAAGATATTTCATTTTCCATATTTTATACTGCTAAATGGAAGTTATTTCCTTTTAAAAAGATTGTCCTTTCCTTCATTTCTAGACATACAAACTTCCCTTACTAGCTCATTTCTTCTTCAAAACACTAGCAATACCCATGATTTCCCTGAAAAGCCCAGAAATCGTCTGTTGTTACTGGGGGTGTAGCTTGCAATTTTCCCACATTTTCAAATCATCACAATTGTCTATGATGCTATTATATACAATAGATAAAATTCTGCCCTTAGATGAATGTATAGCTCACAATGAGTTCTATGGCAGGCGGAAACATAAATCCAGAGTAATATCCAATATTATCCTTACACTTGCACAAGCCATGAGACTCTAGACAGATGAAATATGAAGAAAATCAATATATTTTAAGATGCATTTTAATTTTTAAAAATCACCTATGCCATTTTCTCAGAATCCAAAATTTAAAAAAAATCATATTTCTCTAAAAATCTACAAACCAGAATTAGCAAAAATTATTCTTTTGGACATCCCTCTACCACTTTGTCCTGGTTCTCTTCCCCCTTAACCCTTGTCCCCTTAGTTATTCCATCTATTTCCACAGTTTCATAGATTATCCTAAAAAGGAAATATTTTCCCGAAGCACCATCATTTTAGACTGCTATTTTTGAAATTATCTTTGACTTTTCATTCTCCCTTATTTTCAACATTCAATTAGTTGCCAAACCCTGTCATTACAACAAAATATTATTTGTTTCCTATCAGATCTTCATCATGTCTTGCCAATACTAGTGTCCTAACTGGTTTTATGGAAAGGGAATAAGCATTTATTAGGCACCTATTATGTGTTAGGAACTGTGCTAAGTGTTGTACAAATATTTTCTTATTTGATCAACAACAACCCAACAACCCTATTGAGGGAGGTAGTATCATTATCCCCATTTCACAATTAAGGAAACTAGTGCTGGCAGAGCTTAAGTGATTTGTCAAAGGAACATAGCTAGTAAATGTCTGAGGTTGTGGAATTCATGTCTTCCTGACTCCAGGCCCAGAGCACTATTTATTGTGCTATCTATCTGCCTGGGTTACCCTACCTCTAGTGTCTCCCCTCCCCAACTTACCCTTTATATTGTGGCCCTAATAGTCATCCTAATGCATCATTCTTGCCATTTCACTCAAATTCCTTCATTGTACCTCCCCACTGCCAAGCAAATAAAGCCTAAAAAGCATGGCATGGCTTCCATATATTTTCTTCTCATATTCACATACACTACTTTCTTGTCAAAGTGGTCTACTCATCAACCTTTTTACTCCTCTTTCCCTGACCCATCTTCAAGCTTTTCTCAACACTTACAGGAATAGGCTCCTATCCCCTATTCCCCAACCACAATTGGTGAAACAACTCCCTCCTTTCAAGACACCACTACCTACCTCTGTGAAACTTTCTTTGATAATCTCCCCCTGGAGGTTTCATCTCTCTTCTTAGATTTCTCTTAACATTTGCATCCATCCCTTCCACTTCTCACAGTCAAAGGTTCTCCACCTAGAGTACCTAAACCCAGTTTCAGGCTCTTATCAACTTTTGCTTAAGCTCTAACAATAGCCTCTAATTTGGTCATCCCACTTCAAGTCTCTCCCACACTCCACTCCATCCTCTACATAACTGCCAAAGCAGAATTATCCATCCATGCCTCCAACTAACTTTGCTGTTTTTCTCAAGCACACTAGTCTTTTAGTCACCTAGGTTTGCAACCTTGTAATTTACCTTCAAGTCTTCACTCTTCCTCATCACCCTACCCAGTTACCAAGTCTTGTTTCTACCTCCACAACATACCTTTTTTTTCATTTACTTTCCTACACTCATATGGCCACCACTTTATTATAACTTCTCTTTCAGTCCCATAGACTGCAATGCCCTTGTAATTGGTCTCCCTGCCTCAGTCTCTTCTCTCCCCAATCTATTCTCCATAGAACTGCCAAAGGCATACCTCCTAAAGCACAGGAATATTCATTTTGCTCTCTCATTAAAATATTTTATCTTGTAGGATAAACTATCAGTTTTCTCTTTGGTCTTGAAATACCTTCTAGCTTCAGTCTATTTTTTTTAGGATCATTAAACATTCCTCAGGATAGCTAGGTGGCTCAGTAGATAGAGTGACTGACTTGGAATCAAGAGGACTCATTTTTATGAGTTCAAATCTGGCCTCAGACACTTACCTAGCTGTGTGACCATGGGCAAGTCATTTAACTGTTTTTGCCTCAGTTTCCTCATCTGTAAAATGAGCTATAAAAGGAAATGTCAAACCACTCTGGTATCTTTGCCAAGAAAACCCCAAATGGGGTCATGAAGGGTCAGACACAGCTGAAAAATAACTGAACAACAACGAAAACATTTCTCCCTTTCAATGATCCTAGGTACAAATTAATGTACTTGTAATCCCTTTTCATAGGATTCAATCTCCTATCTCCCTGCCTTTGCAAAGGCTGAGCTTATGACCAGTACACTCTCTCCTTCCTCATACCCACGTCTTAGAATTCTTAAATTCCTTCAAAGTTCAGCTCACATTTCACCTCTTACATAAAGCCTTTCCAAAACTCCCCAGCCTACTAGTGCCTTTCCTTGTTGCCCTCAAAAATTACTTCATATTTGTTTTGCATATATCTTGTAATTATTAATATTTGTACATATGTATCCCCCCCAATACAACATAAGTTCCTTGAGGGTAACTGGTGTGCCTTCATTTTTTTCTGTGTATTCTCAGCCCCTAGCACAGTGCCTGGAACATAGTAAGCACTTAATAAATGAATATTGATTCTTTAGTTGATGAAAATTTAATCCATCCTTTGAGATTAGACTCTTCAGAGGGAAACTCTGTGTCTATTTTATCTGTGCTTCCCTAATGTCTTGCATGTAGCAAATTGCATTTGATAAATGTTTGTTAAATTAAATTTAGGACAAAGAGAGCAAGTGAGACTCCAGTCTGACTTTTTTGCCAGACCAAATCTCCAATCTGATAACTTTGGGGAATTGACAGAATTGGCAAGTTATGAGCTACTGATAAGATAGTAGAAGGTGCAATGAACTCTCCTAATTAGAAAATACAGGGTATAACCCTAAATCTTTCATTGCTAGCTGAGTGAGAAAAAGTCACTTTGCCACTATTGGCCTCCATATCCTCTTCTGTAAAATGAGGGTGTTGAAATAGATCATTAAGGTCATTTATAGATTTAACATGTCATGACTCTATGATATGTACTGATTTCCTTTATTGGAAAAGTAAGTAGAGGTGACGATAAATTAAAGAAGTGGTGATAAATAGGTAACATGATAAAGTGATAAAAGAGAACTTAGTAAATAAGACAGCCTAGTGCCAAGTCAATCAAATGCATAAGGAGCTACAAGATGATTGCAATAATAGACCTGGGATTTAATACTATAAGAGAGTATAGAGGTCATCTAGTTCAAATACTTCATTTTGCCCATCACATAAAAGGATAGCAGAGAGATTAAATGACTCATTAGGCCTCTAAGAGGTACAGTAGATAGAGTGTTAGACCTGGAGTCAGGAAGACCTGAGTTCAAATCCTATCTCAGACCCTAACTTAGCTGTGTGACCCTGGGCAAGGCATTTAAACAGCCTTAGTTTCCTCATCTATAAAATGGAGATAATAATAGCACCTACATCCCTGGATTTTTTTGAGGATAAAATGAGACCATATCTGTAAATCACTTTACAAATTCTTAAAGTGTTATTTTAAATGCAAGTTAAATGTTAGTTGTTATCCATGCTAGTAAATTGCATGGCCAAGATTGAAACTGAGGTTGTCATACTTCACATCCAGTGATCTTTCCACTGAACTATTTTATATAATCCAGCTTCAGTCACTTATTAACAGTGTGATCCCTAGAAAGTCATTTAACCCTGCTTGCCTCAGTTTCCTCTTCTGTCAAATGAACTGGAAAAGGAAATGGCAAACAACTCCAGCATCTTTACCAAGAAATTTCCACTGGGTTCATGAAGAGTCAAACACAACTGAAATTACTGAATCATAACAACAAAGAGATAAACTTTTTTTTTTTTTTTTGCCTTTTGAAGGGCAATTGGGGTTAAGTGACTTGCCCAAGGTTACACGGCTAGTTTTTTGTGTGGGTGTTAAGTGTCTAAGCCCAGAACCGAACTCTGGTCCTCCTGACTCCAGAGCCGGCACTTTACTCACTGCGCCACCTAGCCACCCAACAACAAACTTTTTTTTTTAAAAGTAATTTCCAGAACAATATGAAAGTCAGTGGGGTCAAGTGGTTAACTAGGAAAAATCAAGACTTGCCTTACTGACTGCCCTTGCCACTGACTTTTGAGGAGCAAAGGATCTCTCCCATGACCTTATCTATTAAATGAGCATAAAGATAAAAGACTTCCTGAGTTATTGTAACAGCGAATAAAGTTAGAGGAAGCTGGATTAATAAGGATGGAAATTCAACAGAAGGAGCAACTTGTACAAAATCTTCACTGACACACATAAAAACAAATTCCCAGTGGCCTAATTGATTTATTTAAAAATTTTTGAGTCCCATATGCTCTACCTCTCTCCAGCACCTCCCCCACCCATTATATTTACCATTTTGTAAAACAAAGAAAAATAAAGAGAAATGCTTCAATTTACATTCAGATTAATTTCTTTTTCTGGAGGTGGATAACATTTTTAAAAATTATTATTTGTCCTTTGGAATCGCCATGGATCATTTTATTGATCAGAGCAGCTAAGTCTTTCACAGTTGATTATCATTACAATATTACTGTTATTGTGTACAATGTTCTCTTGGTTCTGCTCAGTTTACTTTACATTAGTTCCTATGAATCTTCCTAGGTTTTTCTGAAGTCATCCTCTTTGAATTTTTTATTGTGCTTTTGTGCACAATAGTATTCCATCACAATCATATACTACAACTTGTTCAATCATTCCCCAGTTGTTAGGTATTCCCACAATACTCAATTCTTTGCCACCACACAAAGAGTTACTTTTGGGTGTGGTGCTGAGTATCTGAGCCCGGATTTGATCCAGGTCATCCGGACACTGGAGCCGGTGCACTGAGCCACCTGGCTGCCCCTAAGCAATTGGGGTTAAGTAACTTGCTCAAGGTTACATGGCCAGGTGTTTCTGGGTGGGTGCTAAGTGTCTGAGCCCGGGATTCAATCTCCAGGTCTTCTCAACACTGGAGCCGGTGCTCTTACTCACTGTGCTACCTGGCCGCCCCCTACCAGTAATATTTACTATATTAACAAGACCTTTGGGCACAGTTTCAAATTGTTTTCCAAAATGATTGAACCAGTCCACTACTCCACCAATGGTGCATTAGTGTACCCATTTTCCCACATCCCCACCAGCATTTGTCATTTTCCTTTTCTGTCATGTTGGTTAATCTGATAGATATGAGGTGTTTTAATTTTCATTATTTCTTTTTTGCTTTTTGGAGGGCAACTGAGGTTAAGTAACTCGCCCAAGGTTACAGGGATAGTTTTTCTGTGTGGGTGTTAAATGTCTGAGGCCAGAACTGAACTGGGGTCCTCCTGACTCTGGGGCCGATACTTTACTCACTGCACCACCTAAACGCCCCAATTTTCATTTTTCTATTTATTAGTTATTTAGAGCACATGAAATGATTTACTTTTTAAGTCTTCAAATGTGCCACATTTTCATTTTACCAAGTGGGAAAAAAAGGGAAATGTTTTCAAAATGCCCCAAATGCCAGACTATCTCAATAGGCACAAATCTGGGTAAATTCAATGTGTTGATTTTGCTAACTCCTAATTATTGGGTCCTTTCCTTTTATCCCCATTTTATTTCTGTTAGACTCCAAAGTGGGTAATTGGGTGAAAAAAGTAGAATCATTTCCAAAATGAGTTTCTATTATTATCAATATCATCAATCTCTCTGGAGAGAATGCTGTCTGAGGCAAGTTATTTGACTCCTTTGAGACTTAGTTTTCTCTCTAGAAAATGGGCATAATAATTGTATTTTCCTCAAAGGGTTTTTGTGAGGAACAAACGAGAAAATGTATGAAAAGTTTATTGAAATCTTAAAACACTATAAAAATGTGAGCTATGAAATGCTTTTGTGCACAGTCATAGTATATCTTATACATTCTGAAGTTCAGGTTGTTTATCACTAAAAGAAAAAAAAAGGAGACAGGAAACCAGGAAGTGGAAAGGGAAATGAAACCCTAACATGAGACTAACTAAGGTGGCAGGCAAGAAATTAGCTATTTCACTAAATTCTACAAGCTTTTATTAAGGACCTATTATGTGCCAGGCACTTTGCCTGGCATGGGAAATATAAGTCCTGAACATAGTTAACAAAAATGAAATATTTCCTGGCCTCATGAAACATATTATATTGAAGGAGAAAACATGGATTCATATAAGTCTTTGCAAAATATATGAGTGAAGAGTCTAGTTGATTCCTAGGTAAACCCAGGTGAATAAAATGATAGTGGCGTCCTCAATAGAAAATTTTAAGTTAGGGGTATGGTTGGGTTTAGGGGGAAGGATAGTAAACTGCTTTGGACATGTTAAATCTGATATGTCTGTGGGACATCCAAATGGAAATGTCCTGAAGCAGTAGATGATGGAGAGCTAGAATTCAGGGAGAGAAATGCTAGAAATAGATATTTGAATGTCATATGCATAAAGAGAATAAAGGAGCCCATGGGAACTGATGAAATCACTAAGGGAATGTGAAACAGAAGAGAAGGAGAACCAAAACAAAACCCTGGAATATGAATGAAGAATCATGTCTTATTTTTAGATGATATTGAAAAATTTTATAAGTGGTTGCATAAATTATCCAGGTATTCACCTAGCAATCAGATTAATTTATATTAATTCCACACAAGAGTATCTTTACAAATTCAAATCAAAATTATATTGAGGAGTTTTAAATTAAATAGCAGAATATCTGGCTACGCTTCCTATGCACACTTTAGGGGACTGCAGAGACTATAGCCTTGAATTCAGTATTGTAAAGGATCCTGAAGAGAGTGGCATGCTCATGTCCATAGGAAGAATCATGGAGACTAAGTGTAATTTAAATAATAAAATGGGTCTGGATAGTAGCAGTATTAGGAAAGCAAAGAATATAATTTCCTCCTGGTGTGGGAACTCCCTACACCATTATTGATTACAGCCCCATTGCAACCTAATAGATAAATCCTAAGAAGATGCTTCAGGATCACAGAGGTTAAGTGGTTTTCTTAGGGACACATGGCTAGTAAGGCAAAGATGTACTAAACATACCTTCCCAACTCTAATTCTCATATTTTATTCACTCCATCATGCTGTCACTAAAATGTAGAGTTAAGGGCGACTAGGTGGTGCAGTGAATAGAATACCAGCCCTGGAGTCAGGAGGACTTGAGTTCAAATGCGGCCTCAGACACTTGACACCCTTACTAGCTGTGTGACTTTGGCAAGTCACTTAGCCCCAGTTGCCCTCCATAAAGAAATTAAATAAAATAAAATGTAGAGTTAAGGGGAATATTCATCACCTAGCATTATTACGAAAGTAAATACAGGTGATAGGGTCAGAAAAAACAACAACAACAGTCAAACTCAATCTCAGGATTGCAAATGGTTAAGACACAGAAGGATCTAAAGAATAAATAGGGGAAGTTTAAGCAGAATAGTTGACAAGTCTTCAAATACTTGAAGGTTTGTATATGGAGCCTAGGGGTGGGTGGAAGGGTGTGCAGTATTATGTCTGCTTTCATAAGGAAGAACTTATCCAATGGGTGGAAGCTACAAGTAGGGACATTGAAGCTTGATATCAGGAAAGAAGAGATAGCATGGCAGCAGACAAAGGGCTGGCCTTGGAATCAGAAATACCTGGGTTTTAAGTCCTGCCTCTGGAACATACTGCCATTGTTATCATTGGCCAATCATTTACCTTTTCAATGTCTAAGACAACATTTTAAGACCATAAATTATAGTTGAGTTGCCTATTTTTGTTATTAGAGAGAATTTCCACACCTGGTATTACCCCAGACTAATGAAATCTGGAACCACCCCAGACACTAAGAAACAAAAAGGGAAACCAGGAAAATGACTTTGTACAAATGTTTACATCGTATTTTAGAGTTTAGAATGCGTTTTGCATTTATTACATAATTTGATCCTCACAAAACTTTGTTAAGTAATGAATATATATTTTGTAATAGTGAAACTGAGGCCTAGAGACCTTGAACAAGTCGTTTAAGTCACTCTGAGATGAGTCTTAAGCTCAGGTCTTTCTTGATCAGTCATGGTCTCTTTATGCTCTATCCGCAACAATTGGTTATCTGGACTGCACTTGAAGAATTTCATAGTTTAACACTCACCAGTTCATAAGACACCCTATTACTTTTTTTTCTTTTAGCTCTAATTGTTGGGAAGTGCTTCCTGATTCTCCCTTCCCTGCCACCACCCTTTTATTCTCCCTGGGGTGGGTCCAGACTTCATTGGTCTGGGGTAATACTAGGGATGGAAACTCCCTCCAGTAATCCTGATCATTATCTAACTGGCTACTTTCCTGCTGTCTAAAAAAAAATGGTGAATTATCCAATATCCTAAAAATTAATTGCACCATATGTCTCTTCTTCCTTTTGCAGGCAAACCATTTAAAAGAGCTTTTTATTCTTTTTGTTTCCATTCCTTCAACCTCTACACATTTCCCAAACCTTTGCAATATGGCTTCCCATCCCACTACTCAACTGAAACTGCTGTCATCTCTAATTTTACCACTGATCACTTAATTTGTAATTCAATGGCCTTTTCTCAGTTTTCATTCTACTTTACCTTTCTGTAGTTTTTGACACTATATATTCTCTCATCTCTTAAGTTAAATGGCACTATATTTCACTTGGCTTTCCTACCTAACTGCTCCTTCTCAATATGTTTTGTTTGGGGCAGCTAGGTGGTACAGTGAATAGTGGACCCGCTCTCAATTCAAGACGACCAAAGTTCAAATCTGGCCTCAGACACTTAATACTTATTAGCTGTGTGACCTTGGTCAAGTCCCTTAACAAGTGCCTCACTTCTCCCCTTTAAAAGAAAAAGATCATCAATATGTTTTACTGGATAATTTTTCATCTGCCACCAACCCTGTGAATATACTGAAGAATATATCCTGGACCCTATTCTATTCTTTCTATTCACTCGTAGTGTTGCCATCAACTTCCTGGCACATTTATTATTTCAATAAAGACTTGAAATCTATATATCCAACCACATTCTACTTCCTAAACTCTGGACTGTCACAAAGTACCTGCTGGACATCTTAAACTCGAACTGTCCAAAAGGGAATTCATTACCTTCTTCTCTAAACTTAACCCCTCCTCTATACTTTGCTGTTTCTATAGAAGGACCAGCATCTTTCCAGTCCATTGTTTACTCAGTAGAATATAAAATCCTTGAGGGCATGGGCTGTTCCTTTTTTGTATTTATTTTGTCTCTGTGTGAATATGTATGTATGTATGTATGCATGCATGTATGTATATGTGTGTACAATAAAAATAAATACAAATAAAGAACAATCCATGTCTTCAAGGACTTTATAGACACAAATACATATGCATATGTATATATATATACATATACACATACAAATACATATATGTATACATATTTATACATCTTTGCTCTTGAAGAGCTGAAATAACATTAAATCATCTCTTGCTTTTTCCGGGAAATATATTTTCCACGTGAAAAAGGTGAAGGCTTGAGAAGATAGGGACTCAATATCTGGCAGTTTGTCAGCAATGCTGTGAGAATGTCTGAATCATCCAACATTCTCTTCAATATTTATTTTCTAGGTGAAAACAGTCAGTGTAAAGTAGATCTCTAAGATAATAATTTAGATAATTCTGATAAAAATCCTATTCATCCTGAAGTTGACATAAAATCAAAGTAAAAGTGTAAGGTTTTTTTGGTGCTTGTTTTTGCATGAAAAATCTAAATGTCTAATTGTTTCTTTCACTTCGACAAGTCAGCCAGTATTTATTCAGCACTTACTTTATGTCAGGCACTGTATTCAGCTCTGCGGAAACGAAGAAAGGCAAAACTCAAGTCTCTAGCCTCAAGGAGCTCACATTCTATTGTAGGGAACAACAGATAAATAACTAGGTAAACAAAGACATCTACTGAGTACAGGGAAGGTCTTCTCAGAGGGAAGGCAGTAGCAGCTGGGGGAGCCAGGATAAGCTGCCTGCATCCATTGAGATTTAAGCTCAGCCTTGAGAAAGGCAAATGAGAAGGTGGAAACTGTTCTAGGAATGAGGGAGGGGGTAGCCAGTGCAAAGGCAAGAGATGTGACATGAGAGGGTTGGGTGTCAGCTAAGAACAGCAAGCAGGCTAGTCCAACTTGGATGTTAAGGCACAAAATGTGAGAAATGTAGGAAAGTAAGTGAGGCAGTGAAATGTAAGAAAAATGGAAAGGTATGAAGAGCCCAGGTTACAAAAAGCTCTAAATGCCAAACAAAAGATTTTATATTGGGTTCCAATGCAATCTAAAAAAGTAGTAGACATGGTCAGACTTATGCTTTAGAAATAATCATTTTGGCAGCTAAATGGAGGATGGCTTGGAAGGCAAGAGACTTGAGACCCAGGTAGTAATTAAAAGCCTATGGTGATAGTTCAAGTAATAAGTGGTATGGGCCTGAGCTAGGACGGTAGATGGGAGTAGAGAGAAAGAGATGTCTACCAGAAGTATTGCATGTTCAGACACAGCTGAAGTGCATAAAATAGAACATTGCTAGAATATGTATTTGTTGGTCAAATAGAGCACAATGAAAATTATTTAATGTATCATTTCCACTATGCTACCATTATAGAAATTCTGTGAGCATTCCTGATACAATAAGACTGTTGCTGTGACAAACCAAGAAGCAAGTCAAATAAGTCTAGAATTTATCTCCCAATTTCCCTGATTAGGGAGACTAATAAGAATTTCCCTCAGTATGTTATATCAACTCTGTGTTACAAATTTATTCAAGGGTACAAATGAGAGTCAATTATCTGGACAGGCATGGAGGAGTTGCAATCTGCACTTTGGAGGATTTGTTCAAGGATGCCTTTAAACAGTGAGATATTTGAGAAATATATGATGTTTATTTTGTGATACTATAGGAGATTTACCCAACAGCAGCTATAGACATTTCTCTAAAAAAAAAAAGGTTCAGTATGCAAAATTAAAACTGGAATATCATAGATTCCAAAATCCATCTAGATCTTGTTTTTCATGATCTGCACCAACATCTGTGTGCAACAATTAGTCCCAAATACTTGCTCCCTTTTTAATAGTTGAGAACTATGGGGCAGCTTGGTGGCGCAGTGAGTAAAGCGTCAGCCCCAGAGTCAGGAGGACCCGAATTCGGTTCCAGCCTCAGACACTTAACACCCACACAGAAAAACTGGCCATGTAACCTTGGGCAAGTTGCTTAACCCTAATTGCCCTCCAAAAGGCAAAAAAAAAAAAGTTGAGAACTAAAGTCCTAGGAGAAAGGAAGATATACATCCCTAATACATATGTGATACATACATACACATACAAACACATGCATATATAGGTATACATTTACCTAAACAAATATATGTATGCATATATCTAAATATAGGTATAAATATCATATAGTTTATTTATATGTAATAATATTATATGTAATTAATATTACAATATATGGAAAAATGTAATACCTGTTGTCTTTAACAGCCTCCATATCAAGAAAAGTATTTAAGTGCCTCAGTACACCTTATGTGTAACAACAAAAAAAGAATCTATATTTCATAATCAACTAGTCCTTTAGAATGCAGATTATACAGATGTATTTTTGTCAATTTGCAAATTGACAGAAATGAGTTTTCAAAATAAAATCAGCTCCTAGCACAGATATATGGTCTATATCATGAACACACGAGTATAAAGCAATGAGTAGAGTTACTGCTTTAA
Organism: Petaurus breviceps papuanus; assembly: GCF_028583685.1. Lineage (NCBI taxonomy): Eukaryota > Metazoa > Chordata > Mammalia > Diprotodontia > Petauridae > Petaurus > Petaurus breviceps. Next base: position 9,839,650 of record NW_027187323.1, read on the forward strand.
AAGCAGCCTAAGATGGAAGTATCTGAACACTTAGGTTGTCACCTTAAAACAAACTGTCACACATTTTTCTTCACACATTTGAAACCCAACTTATCAACCCTAACAAGTGTTGTTATCAAAAGAATTTGGGGGCCTTTGTTCTTTCCCTTTTGCAAGTAAATTACACTTTTAGGATTTATTAAGACAAGAAATAATTTTTGAATAGCAGGTCAAAACTCTCTATGGAAAAATTCTCATTACTTTCTAGCCTGCAGCAGTATTTACCACTCCAACGTATCCATCTTTTTCCTGTTTTTTATATATCTATATTTCCCGAATCTTGTTTCTTGTGCCTAATGCTATAACATTGCAGCAGTTTGTTCAAAGCAACACTCTTATTTTTGCTCTTAGCTGGTGCTATACAAACCCTGATCAATTATTGAAGGGGAGGCCCTGAAGTAACACAGCCATTACTGCAGCAGGCAGATAAAAATGGAACACGTTTAGCTACAGTATATTTACTTTTGAGCTGCGGCAAACCAACCAACAAGTTAAACTACCTTGTCTTTCACCTTGTTTGATGTACTAATATTTCCCACTTCCTCCAATGGTCTTTCTTATATAAGACAAAGTTCCCAGGATGCCAAGGTTCCTTTGTGGAAATACCTGAACCTTAGCATTGACACCAAAGAGCCTTGAGAGCTAGAAATGGATGCCCTGAAAGAAGTGAACAGAGCCACTGCTCTCTCAAGTGCCATGAGAACCATTTGGTATTTTAAAAAGTATGCCAGGGTGTAGCATCTTCAAATGATAATAACACTGTGAAGAAACTGTGATGTTATTTAAAGCAACAAACATAGCTGAGGGAAGTATTCATTAAAACTTTAAAAAATTAAATTAAATTAAGGATGTAGAAAATTTGTCAAAAAAAAGCCATCAATAGTCCCATATGGATCTGTCTGTTTCTGTCTCTCTTTCCCTCTTTCTCTCTCTCCCCTTTCTCTCTTTCCCTTTCTCTCCCTCTCTCCTCTTCTCTCTAGCCCGTTCTCTCTTTCATTCTTTCCCTTTCTTTCATCTGTGCCTTTATTTACAAAGGATTGCCTAAGATGTTAAACATTATTTTTCATACTGTTTGCTTATTTAATTATATAGACTATATCTGTCTGAGTTGCCAGCTGAAGATCACAACAATACATCCTCTGATGACACTCCATATGAATCTGCAAACAAGACCTATAATGGTGGTATAGTGGGTTTTTTCCCCTACTTTCTCATTTAAATGTCTGTTCTGGGTATTCAGAACTAAGTGATGGTTAAGATAACTAGAAACATTCTAGACATTCCCATGCATACTGTGCAACAGAAGCCAAAATTAATAGTTATGCCCCAGAACAAACAATATTTCTTGTTTATGCTTATAACTTATTTTCTGAAGTTTAGTAAGAAAGACTTCTAGTAACTTTGGGGAAAATGTGAAGAAAACATAAGAAGCTAGCTGTTTCCAAAGGTTATGCAGCTGGAAGTAGGTCTTAGCAGCTCTTTTCCAGTTCACAAAGAAAAGCAATCTGAATAACTTTCAAGTACCAAAGGTGAGTACATTATTTTAAAAAAGAAAAAAAAATGCCCTTATGAATTCACAAATAGGTCATCAAAGCCACTTGAAGCTATTTGATATTTGAATGAAGCAACCATGAACAAAAAAAGGCCATGTACATCTGAATGTTTTCATAATTTTTGACAGTTTATCTCAACATATTGTTATGAAGTGATGTCCATCTTTTTTGCTCATGTACTCTCCATTTGTGAATAGGCCCATTAGATAGCAATATAAAGCATAAAATACCTCGACTGTAATATAAGAAAGATACAGATCTTATCAAACGGTGTTTTTTTTAAATATGAGGAAATTTGTAATGCTGACATTATGAAATCCAGTTGTATCTCAACATTATGAAAAAAAAAACCCTTCCCCACCCCTCACCCCAAGCTGTTTCTCAGTGAATGGCCAACAATGTCGAATTATTATTAGTCTCTTCCCTTTACTTGTTGCAAAAAGAACTAGCAATGTGATATACACCCAACTCTGTTAACTTCTCTCTATTGCAAAAAAAGAATTACTTTTGTGTTCTAGGTATGGTTCAAATGGTTAGAAGTAAAATGCTTTTTATTTGGTATTACATTGATGAATAAGCCAAATAGCCAATTTATTGGTGAAAGGATATGTATCATTATTTTTATAGCTTCCTGGAAGACAGTGCATGAAACATGATTTGAAAGAGAGCAAAAATAGGGTTCTCTAGCAAGGTATACTTTGGGAAACTGTTTTTTATTTAAACAGCACACTTGATAGTAGAAATGTGTCGACCAAAATTATGAGGTGTGTAACTTAATCTTATAATGATTAACATTAGAATCACAATGAAGTCAACTTCATGAAATTATACTAGCCCTTCTTCTGTCACTAGGTTATCTGGCACTGACACATTTCTCACACCCTCTCCCCAACTCCCCTCTATTATCATTAAAAAAAATTATTTTAGAAAGACTGTTTTAGGCTCTGTCCTCACACACTATTTATGAGTGATTTTCTCTACTAAACATTCAGCTCTCTTCAATTTAAAGAAGTGTGCTAAACATTAGCCTAAGAAAAATTATTCCCAAGTTTTCAGTAGGGCCTCAATAGAAATGTCTTTCTTTTAACTGATGAAAGAGAAGAGGGTTTCCTGTAAGATCAACATTTTTACGTTTGTTTTATTCATAATTCATTATAAATAAGAATCATCTCCCTGGAAAAGCAAGTGGAAAAAATGGCCAAAGAGTTAGTCAATATAGTCCACGTCATTTGGCTTGGACTCACAATAAATAAGCCTGAGCCAACAAAGAGTAAGGGGAAAAAAGAGAAAACAAGAGGTTGTATTAAAAAATATATGTGTTGGGAATGATAGGGTAATTAATTTATACACAACACAGCAATAAGGTCCTGAGGAATAGATAATTATAAAAAAATATAAGCCTTCCAAATGAAGAAGTTATTCTTCAAAAATAAATAAAAAGTAGTATACTGATTGACTGAGCTATTTTAGCCTTCTAAAATGGTAAGAAAAGAATATGAGTTAATATTGAGGTGACAGGACTTACATCTGAGCCTATTCTGTATTGTACTTCACCTAAATAAACATTGTCCCCCAAAATATCTAAAATCACTGGGTTAAAGAAGTATCCATGCATGTTACAGAAGGAAAATAGCAAGTCTTCCCAGGCATAACCTTTGTCTAGAAAAATATTCTAATATCCCACTAATGGAGAAATGAAAATTTGAAAACAATCCTAATTAAGGTGAGAGGAAATGCAATTTTATTTGTAATTAGTATGTTGAAATCTCATGAAATATGTAGCAATGGTGTTTATGAAATATTTCCAAACTTTAGACCATCAACTGGGCAGAGCAGAACAAGACCAAGTATTTTTCATTCCCAAGTTTCTCTGTAATGGCTTAGAGTCATTCAACTGCAATTTGATAGTAATCTATGAGCCATAAAATACTTAATCAAGAAACCTGAACATGACTATGGATACCTTCAAGTTTTTATCTCAAACAATACAAATTTAGAGGGTTGCTGAAAGTTTGTAAATTTTAACTTAATTTAAAAAGGGGAGTGTTACTTAAAAGAAATCCATGGTAACGAAGGGTGACATTAGTTTAAAGGATAAACTTATTTTCAAAAATCATGATGGAGTATCCTGAAAGATCAGTGGTGGAATCCCTCACAAAACAGTAGAGAAAATCAGCCTGTAGAGAATGTGATCAGAGATCCAGCTAAACCTAATAATCCTAAGATCACTTACCTATGAAGCTAGAAGTATGGCAATAAACACATAAAAATTAGAAAATCACTTTTTAAAAAAATTACTATTCCAATTGAAGATGACAATTAATCATTATATTTTCACTCTACCATCTCAGTTCCCAACACATTTTAGATTGTGATCTCCATTAGATTGTATTTTGTACTATAAAATACACAAATAAGAATCATACTGGAAGAAAAGTCATTTATGGATTTGATCTGTATTGGTGGAAGTACTAACAACAACACCATTATATCAAAGCATCTAAATGAGTACCTGAAAGTGATGGTCAAATAATATCACTAGGTAGACTTATACAATAATAGCACATTATGCAATTTATCAAATGCAATTAAAATAATTTAAATTCACAAACCTTTATTCAAAGACAGGGACTGTTTTATTCCTTTCTGTGTTGCCCTAATGCTTAGTGTAGCACCTGGAACATACGAAATGCTTAATAAATGCTTGTTGACTGATTGAAATTATCTGTGAAACAATACCTAAGAAATGAAGTCAGGTAGAGTGAAAGGACCTCACCAAATACACACCAAAGAAATCTTTACTTGTAGTAACAAAAGACATTCAGGGATCTGTTTTCAAGATATTTCAGAAGCGAAGGTTTTGTATTTTTTTTAGAGGAAAAAAATCATGGATGGTACTTCCTTCCCGCCCCTCCCCCCCAAAAAAAAGGCAACAGAGAAGACATTCTAAGTAGTAGCTCATATGTCTCCTTTCTCATCTCTATAAATATGTGTAGAGGGTATCCTGGATGGGAAAAGAATTGGCAGGCTTTCTCAAATGCTTTTTCACACTAGACTACATCTTTACAGTCATACAAATGTCTGAGAATCTCAGATTATGGTTCCCAGTCTGTGGGCAGTAGACCCTTTGTGACCATAGAGACTGTGGCAAAAAGTCTCTGGATCAACACATACACCATTTTTCATTTTCTTAATAGATATGAAATGTATAACTGCTATCACGTATGCATAATTTTTGGCATAACTTGAAAAGTTTGGGAACCTCTATATAGAGAATGTTAAGACTCCATTGTGGCTGTTGCTGGAGGATTAAAAAATATCACCGCCAATATCTGACTCAATAAAACAAAACAGAACTTTAAAATCTCTCTTCAGCAAGATCTCTCCCACACATATTAAAATAACATTTGATTCTATGATAGATATGACTACAGAAATAACCTTTTTCAACAACTGAGCGTTTTATTTTATTTTTATTTTGCTTCAGATCTGTGATTTCATCTGCACAGAAAATGCCTAGTGTTAGAAACTACTTTGAGATAGTGAGGTCACAGTAAGTTCCTAATTGGCAAATCATAGCATTGCCTAAGCAGTTTGGATGTCAAAAGATTTGCATATAGTCACAAAGCTAGCAGTAGGAATTGTCCTAACCCTTGGACTTTGTTCAGTCATTTCAGTCTGACTCTTCATGATCCTATTTGTGGTTTCTTGGCAGGGATACTGGAGTGGTTTGCCATTTCCTTCTCCAGTTCATTTTATAGATGAGGAAACTGAGGCAAGCATGGTTAAGTGACTTGCCTAAGGTCACACAGCTAGTGTCTAATTTTTATTTATTTGAACTGAGGAAGATGAGTCTTCCTGACTACAGGCCCAGCATTCTTTCCATTGTACCATCCAACGATCCAAACCCTAAGGCTTGAGCCAAGCCATACTGTCTCTCTTTTGATAAATATTTATTATTTATATAAAATGAGTGACAATACATATTTCCTAATATTATGAATATTGTCTACTCACAATCCAAATTGAAGAATTCTTTGTCAATAGAGAGGTTCCTCAAAATTATCTCATTTGCAGATGGCATTGTATTAATTACATTGAATTCCAGAAGCCCCCAAGACCTCCCTTAGGAAACATCAGAATTATTTTTTAAAATGGGTTTAGTCACATTAAGATGACCAAAAGTTTTGTATAGACCAGATTATGAGTCAGTCAGATGACCATCTTGTCCAGTTGGTCCATTATCTCATATACTTTGCTATATGTGATAGATGAACAGTGTGGGACCAGAGGTGAGAAGGATCACCATCTGGGAAATAGTATAATAATGAGGAGGCTCACTACTGCAAAAGACTCACTTGAACATCAATATTTTTCCAACAACAATTTATTATTGCAAAACACGAAACCCAACAATTACAGAAAAATTCAAATTTTAGTTTCTCAAATGGTAACAGGACTAAAATTGAGTATAGATCTATTGAAATATATTACCATTGATGACTTGAATGTAATAAGTGACATAAAATCATCAAGGAACTGTTTGACAAGAAAATGCAGTGATCTGGTTACGTAATTAGAATGAAGGACAACAGATAGAGAGCACAAATACTACGCTAATAGCCTCAAAATATCAAAATTGCAGGGGCGGCCAGGTAGCACAGCGAGTAAGAGCACCTGTTCCAGTGTCAGAACCACCTGGAGATCGAATCCCGGGCTCAGACACTTAGCACCCACCCAGAAACACCTGGCCGTGTAACCTTGAGCAAGTTACTAACCCCAATTGCTTAGGGGCGGCCAGGTGGCTCAGCGAGTAAGAGCACGGGCTCCAGTGTTGGGATAACCTGGAGATCGAATCCTGGGCTCAGACACTCAGCACCACATCCATAAATAACTGGCCGTGTAACCTTGAGCAAGTTACTTAACCCTGATTGCTTTAAAAAAAAAAAATATCAAAATTGCACAAAAAGGTGGTGGCAGTACTCAAATGAAATAATATTTGAAAAGAACTTGGGACAGTGTCTGAAACATAGTAGACATGAATAAATGCTTATTGTCTCCTCCTCTGGAGAGATCCCTGATGGGAAACTTAAAAAATACACGAGTGAGAACCACATTGGAAGGAAGTCATTGACGGATTTTGTTCCACATTGGTGGAAGTACTAACAACCAACAACAATTATATACACATATCTAAATAACCATACCTGAAAGTCATGGTTAGATAACATTCATTTAGAAAGATATATCAATTTTGCATTATGTTATTTATCCAATGTAACTAAAATAATTTAAACTTCATAAACATTTATTAAGCATCTATATGTACAAAACTTCATGGAAGGAACTGGAGAGTAAAAGGCAAAAAGAGAAAATAGTTTGACTGATAAAAAGCTATTTTCTTCCTTTAAAAAACTCTAAACAAATGGAAACCAGAAACATACTATAATGGATAGAGAGATGGGCCTGGAATCAGGAAAACCTGGGTTCAAGTACTGCTTCTGACAATTACGAGCTATGTGACCAATAGGTCTATTAAACCTTCAGGGCCCCTGGGCAACTTTCTTAGATGATAAATTATAATTGAATTGTGGATATGTTTTAGTAGATGGTGTTTCCACACAGGAAGTTTGCTAAATAGATGAAATTAAATGTCAGGATAAAAATGAGGGAGGTGGAAATGTTAGCTTTCTTAAGCTAACATTTATATATTTATAATTATTTCTCTTTGCTTTAAATATTCTAGGTCATCAAGTAGACATGTTTAAGGAATATTTCCATTTCGCTTTATTCTGAGTGAATTTCTACTCTTCATGATAGTTTCAAAGCTATTTAAAAGGTAGTATATTAAAATTCAAAATCTTTATTTCTTTAAGACAATTCCACATAAAACATGGGTATATATTAAGAACTCAACTATCCACCTATTTTAACTATTTTTAATATAGTAAGGAAGATTCCTAAAAAATCAATGAGATTAATATTATGTCTTCCAATAACACTTGAGCCTAAGGGGGGAAAATACTATAAAATAGGTGACTCTCGGAATCTTTAAGGATTGAAAAAGGATTCCTTAGCATGACTGCTGAGTATTGCACACCAGTACAACATGGCTGATGCATGGCTTTCATATAATATTTTCATTATGCCTTCTAATCAACACACCAGAATCAAAAGGTATATAGCCAAAAGGAGCCTTAAAGTACCTTTCTTCACAAAATCATAGTTAGAAGGAAGCCATCTAGTCCAAATGTCATATCTTTTCCCATCCCTAAAGCCCCTGTCTTCACTTGGTTAATCTACTAGCATCTCAAATACAGTTTAATCACAACTGAACTCATTATTTTCCCAGTTAAACCAGCTTTCATCAATTACTTAATCATTCTAATTTTCCTATTTCTATCAGGGGTACAACAATTTCCTTCATTTTTAGTATAAAAACCTCTATCATCCTTGACTCTTCTCTCACTATCACATCAATTTAGTTCTTAATTGTTATTGATTTTACCCATGTCATATATCTTACATTTCTAACTTCTACAAACCTAGTCCAGGACCTCATTGTTTTCCTTGTGAAGTATAGCAAAGAGATCCTAAACTAGATTCAGTGCCTCCCCTCTAAAACATGCTTTCCATATCCACCAAGTTAATCTTAAATCATAATGCTGATCATTTATTATCGAATAAAGCACAGGTTCCATAGCCCAAAATTCAAAGTACTCAATCTGAAAGTCACAAAACTTTGCAGCCTTATTTCTAGATACACCCTTACAGATAAACTATTGTCTAGCCAACTTGGATTGTTACTCATGAAAAATCTTCACCTTTTACTCTTATTCATCCTTACTTCTTATATCAACCTCTCAGAATTTTACTCATTTTTCAGGGATCAAACACCACCATCTTTCCTGCTCCCCACCTGGTTCTCCCAAATAGATACTGTCATTCTCTCCTCTGATTTGGTCATTGAGACGATCAATTTTTTGGTCATAAAATTTTAGCATGAACTCAAATGAACTCCTATTCTTTGAATGTGCAATGACTTTGTCAGGCATTATGTTAGATACTTGTGGAGCTCAGAATGTCAAAATAAGGAAAGATCAACATGAGCAAGAGTAGTTGAACAAGGTTTTACTGAGGATATTACACTAGACCTGGATCCCAAAGGATGAATAGGGTTGATGGAGACAAAGAATGGCATTTCAAGAAGGAAAACCTTCCACCTCTCTTTCTGTATTTCCTATTGTCCATCTGGGAACTGTCCTCCATCTTTTTTCCTTTTTTTGCTTAGTGAACTGATGATATTGCTTAGCTCTATGGAACACCCTAGGGTGGCATATTTTGGGGTCTACTACCCAAGTAAAACTCAATTCTCTGGATCTTTCTGAAACTTCTCAAGACAAAAACTTACCTCTGCTTTAGGAATATACTGGTGACCTCATATTTCATGTTACTCCAATGAGGTCATGAATTTGTAATTCAGCAAAGACATTTTATGGCAATCCCCAAAACTGAATAATATCATATTGACATAATATCAAGCTAGCATGAAAAACATTTGGACATGGACTTATTGACTTTCCTAAAATAAATAGTCACTTCCTCTGCCTATAAATAAGGGCAAGTTTTGAAATGATATTTAGAAAATTGAGTCCTGCCCCCAAATGCAGTAGTCCTTTTATCAAGTATTGTTAAACTGAGTGCTGTGGATTTGGTTTTGCTTTCTTTTGAAAAATATTTTAATAATGGCTCTTCTTCCTCCTTCCTCTTCAGATCCCCTTCTCTTCTCTACTCATGTTGCTACTTCCTCTACCACCAACTCAGAATCCACTCTAAACCCCCTTCTCCAAGGAGGATTACCATAAGCTATACCAACAGAAACTGCAGGCCCTGAAGGATACCACCAACTAGCTATGTATCACCTCCATCAAAGCCACCACCATAGCCAGCGCAGGCCACCCCACATCATGCTGCAGTGCAGCAGAGATCATGGCAGGTCCTCTTCTTCCACACAATGCAGTATGAACCCCAGAACCCAGATGACCACTTTGAGCTCCCCAAGGGTCATGTGGCTCCCATCCTCTGTGCTCCCTGGGCCAAGGCTGGCTTCCTGCAAGAGGCTAAGCTATTGAACTTGAAGAAGATCACCCCCATTCTAGATGGTCACCCAGTCCCTAAACAAGCCTTTACAGATGTGGCTACTGGCTCCCTGGTCAGGGGCTTAGAGCAGTGCAAGGAATGGCCTACACAAGCAAAAACTTTGACAAAGTAAGCTACCATGTCTATGGTTTTCTGAGCAATGGGGAGGTGTCTGAAGGCTCCACATGGGAGGCTGTGACCTTTGCAGGATTCTACAAGTTGGACAATCTGCTTGACATCTTTGACATTAACCACCTGGGCGAGAGTGATGCTGTCCCACTGCAGCACCACAAAGAAGTGTACCAGAAGTGATGTGAATCCTTTGGGTGGAATGTCATGGTTGTGGATGGAAACACCATGGAAGAACTCTGCAAGGTCTTTAACTGGGGCAAGGATAAACCACTGGCTGTCATTACAAAGACATATAAGGTCAAAGGAATCTCAGGTATGGAAGATAAGGAAGCTTGGCATGGGAAGCCCCTTCCCCAAAATACTTCAGTACAGATCATCAAGGAGATATACGGCCAAATCCAAAGCAAGACAATTCCAGCTATTCTCCCCAAAGAAAATGCTCCCACAGTGAACATCACCAAATCCAGATGCCATCTCTCCCAAATTACAAACTTGGAGACAACTTAGCCACCCGCAAAGCCTATGGCATGGCCCTGGCCAAACTGGGGAATGCCAGTGTAATAGCAAGCAAAGGAGTATTTAACACCTTGTTTCAGTTCAAGTGTCTTTGAGCCTTGCCTGCAATTATATCAAGTCTTTGTTACTAAACAGAGCCTGTAAAGCCCACAGTGGGAGGGACTTGCCAAAAACCAGAACAGGAAGAACATAAGAGGTAGGTGGAACAGGGAGGAGCTAACGACATAAAAAGCTAGAGTATGGCTGGGACTGAGCAGAACTGAGAGGAAGAACACTTGTGGTGTCCAGCACTCTGTTTGTCTGTTCTGTCGGTATTGATTTGTATACTTTGTCAGACAGAAGCCTTTTCTCTGTTGTTTGTGTTACTTTGTCAGACATATGCACCCTGTCTGTTGACTTGTGTTGATTTCACAGGCAGAAAGAGAATTGAGATGATAGTGCTGGCAATGCGTGCAAATGTTGTTGTGATTCTGCTAAGCTTGATGTGTGTAGATACTGTTGTGGCTCTGTTAAGCTTTCTCTTCCCAGATACAGAGACTTTGAAGGGCTTGAGGTGGACTGGTCACTGTGAGCTTTTAACTGGATCAGGAGCTGGAACAGGAGCTGGGAGCTGCCTACCTGTGAGTCCAGATGACAGATGAGTGAATTTAGACAAGAGCTAGGAGCATGGCAGAGGAACCACAGAATTTGGAAGCCAGCCTCAAGCCAAGATGAAAGGACCTTTCCTTGACTACTTAGTGCTGACTGACAAGATTATGATTTACTGTTAGACAGGGGTGGGAGAATTTTGTACTGTTTTATTGATTTAAGGATGATGGGAAAAGCTAGTCTCCAATCAAGAAGAAAGAAGGCTTTTTAACTCACAAGATTAAGACAATGTGACCTAGGGGTGGGAGACCTTTGTACTTTGTATCCTAAAGGATATCTTTTGTTTAAAATTATGTGGCCACTTCAGTAATGAGTTGTTATGTTAGATTGCTGTGAACATTGTGCTTTGGTTTCTGTGAATGTTTTGCTTTAGTTTATTGCTGAATAAACAAAGAGTTCACTATACTATGTGACCAGAATCTTAAAGCTAATCACAGCGGCAGTCCTCTGGAAAGCTGCATGTATGTGGCTTTATAGCCAGTGACTGTGTGATTGCTCTGGAAGGGGACACCAAGAATTCCAACTTTTCAGAACTCTTTAAGGAGGAGAATGCCAATGGCTTCATTGAGCGTTTCATTGCAGAACAGAACATGGTGAGCATTGCCATGGGATGTGCCACACAAGACAGGACCATGCCTTTTTGTAGCATTTTTGCTGACTTCCTCACCAAGGGCTTTAACCAGATCCATGTGGCAGCCATTTCTGAGAGCAAAATTAACCTGTGCAGCTTGCACTGTGTGCTGTCCATGAGTGAAGATGGTCCTTTTCAGAGGACCCTTGAAGATCTTGCCATGTTTCAAAGCATTCTCAATGGGACAGTCTTCTACCTGAATGATGCTGTGGCTACTGAGAAAGTGGCTGAGTTAGATGTTAAAACAAAGGGCATCTGTTTCATAAGAACAGCTGCCCGGACAATACAGTCATTTACAACAACAATGAAAACTTCCAGACTAGGCAGGATCAGGTGGTCCTGAAGAGCAAGGATGATTAAGTGACTGTGATTAGAGCTGGAATGACCCTCCATGAAGCCTTGGCAGCTGCAGAGCAGCTAAGAAAAGATCAACATCCAGGTGCTTGATCCCTTTACGGATAAGAAACTCATCCTTGACAGTGCCCAAGCAACCCATGGTCACATGCTAATTGTGGAAGACCATTATTATGAGGATGGCATAGGAGAGTCTGGGGCTGCTATTGTAGTGGGTGACCCTGGGATCACCATCATTCGCCTTGTAATCTCTAATGTCCTGAGAAGCAGAAAGCTGGCTGAGCTGCTGAAGATGTTCAGGCTGTCAAGGGAGCCTTGTCTTCAGCCTTATCTGAGATGCCCACTGGTGATTTCAGACCAAAAAAAGAAGAGAAGAGAGAAAGAAACATTCTTGTACCTTATGATACATTAAGCAACTTTTGTTTCTGAGGATCAATTAAGAATAAATCCAATTGGTGATTAAGAATCACCAATCAAATACTAGAAATATTTTTATTTATTTTTAATACTTTATTAACTTCTGATTTACATCATCTGTTTCTGAAAGATTTTGAGTTACAAATTTTCTCCACATTTCTCCCTCACCCACCACCCCAAAATAGCAGTCCCACAGGATATCCCCTCCTCCAATCTGCTCTCTCCCACATTTTCCCCCATACCCCTTTCCACTTTTCCAGTGGATCTCTATGCCTCAGTGCCTGCACATCCCATTTCCCAGTTACATGTAAGATGGTATTAATAATAGTATATATATATACATATATATATATATACATATTTGAATATTTGATTTCAAAACTTTCAATTCCAGATTCATTCCCCTCCTTCCCCGTCACCCACCCCTACTGGAAAGATACGCAGTTCAGTATAGGTTGCACATGTGTGGCTAATGCAAAACAATAACATAGTAGATACATTGTAAAAGACTGACTACACTTCCCTCCCATCCCACCTACCCTCCACTTTGATCCCGTCTATTTTCAAAAGTGAGTGCTTCCAACCTCCCTCCCCCCCAACCTACTCTCCCTTCTATCATCCCCCCTCTCATCCCCTTCTCCCCCATTCTCCTGCTTGGTGAGATACCCTATTTAGTGTCTATTTCACTCCCTCCTCAAGTCAAATTCAATGGGAATAAGGTTGACACATTCCCTTTTGCCTTCCTATTCTTCCCCTCCATTGTAACCATTTTCCCTTGCCTCTTCTGTATGAGACAGTTTACCCCAATCGGTCTCTCCCCACCTCCTCTCATTATATTCCTCTCACCTCTTAATTTCACCTTTTAAGTATCATCTCTTCCTGTTAAATTGGACCTGTGCCCTCTATCTATATATACCTGTAAACATATATACACACATTCACATATGTATTCATATGCCCATATACCCTCATATATAGACAAATATACATATATTTCTAATCCCTTCAGCTACTGAGAAAAGTTTCATAAGTTACAATTATTGTTTTTCCATGCAGGAATGTTAATAGTTCAACTTTGATAAGTTCCTTATGATTCCTTTTCCCTGTTTACCTTCTCATGCTTCTCTTGCTTCTTGTATCTGAATGTCAAATTTTCTATTCAACTCTGGTTTTTTCAGCAAGAATGCTTGAAAGTCCTCTATTCCACTGAATGACCATATTTTCCCCTGAAACATGATACTCAGTTTTGCTGGGTAGGTGACTCTTGGTTTTAATCCCAGCTCCTTTGCCCTCCGGAATATCATATTCCAAGCCCTTTGATCCCTCAGTGTAGAAGCTGCCAGATCCTGGGTTATCCTGATTGTGTTTCCACAATATTCAAATTGTTTCTTCCTGGCTGCTTGTAATATTCTCTCCTCAATCTGGGAATTCCGGAACCTGGCTATAATATTCCTAGGAATTTTCTTTTTGGGATCTTTTTCAGGAGGTGATTGGTGGATTCTTTCAACCTCTATTTTGCCCTCTGGTACTAAAACATCAGGGCAGTTTTCTTTGAGAACTTCCTGGAGGATGATTTCTAGGTTCTTACTTTGGTCATGGCTTTCAGGCAGTCCAATAATTTTTAAATTATCTCTCCTGGATCTATTTTCCAGGACAGTGGTTTTTCCCATGAGATATTTCACATTGCCTTCTATTCTTTCATTTCTTTGGATCTGTTTAACAGCATCTTGATTTCTCATAAAGTCATTAGTTTCCATTTGCTCCAATCTAATTCTGAAGCAATGATTCTCCTCATTGAGTTTTTGAGATTCTTTTTCCATCAGACAAATTTGGCTTTTTAAGGCATTCTTCTCCGCATTGCCTTTTTGGGCCGCCTTTGCCATTTGAGTCTGTTTTTTAAGGTATTATTTTCCTCAGTCAGGCTGTTGATTCTCATTTCATAATTTTCTTGCATTGTTCTCATTTCTCTTCCCAATTTTTCCTCCACTTCTCTTATTTGGTTTTCAAAATCTTTCTTAAGGTCCTCTATGGCCTGTGACCAGCTCATATTTTCCTTTGAAGCTTTTGGTGTAGGAGTTCTGACTTCACTGCTTTCCTCCTGTTCCATGCTTTGCTCCATTTTGTCCCCAAAATAGGAGTGTATTGTTGTAATCTTCTGTCTGCTTTGTTTCCTTTGCCTGCTCATTTTGCCACTCAATTACTTGACTTTTGGGCTTTTTGCCACAGTAGGACTCTGCCACCATACAGGGGAGCTTTTGTCCCAAACGCTGAGGTTTTCTCAGTTGCCGGAGGTATTAGATGGGTGCCCTCTCTGAGCTCTCCACACACTCTGGCAAGCTAGACACACACCCCAGAACCTCTACCCTATACTGCAATCCAGATCCAAGCAAGAGCGATTACCCCTTAGACTGGTGCTTGGTCCCCCTACACTCTGCAGGCCATGAGCTGAAGCTGTCATGTGGTGCTGGCTGGCTGTGCCTGCATCTCAGCTGCTTCTCGCCCTGGGGGTAAAAGCCACGCACTCCCACTTACTGGTCCCAAAGTCCAGACTGTACTGACTTCTCACTTTGTCCTTTGTGTCTATGTGTTGATAAATCTGGAAACGGCCACAGCTGCTGCTGATCTGAGGCTAAAGCCTCAGAGTGGGGCTGCACTCGGCTCACAGAGCGCTGTGCTGGTTCCTGCCAGTCTGCCGTGCTGTCCTCATGGGGGAGGTTAGTTTCTGTGTGTCATTTTGTGGGTTCTGCAGCTCCAAAGTTTGTTTAGAATCCCCTTTTTACATGGATTGTGGAGGGTGGAAGCCGGAGCTGCGGGAAGGTCATGCTTCTACTCCACCATCTTGGCTCCGCCCATATTAGAAATATTTTGTTAATGGTACTTCCATTTGTAATTTGTATATTTCTTTGTAACATATATTTCATCTTATGGATTTAAATACATTATTCTGAGAAGGAAAACATAGGCTTCATCAGATTGTCAAAACATCCGTGATACAAAAAAGGTTAAAACCCCCTGAGATTGAGGTTTTATACAGATTCTATAGTCAAAAGTAAAGTGATTTTTAAAAATTTATTTATTGTAAGTTTTCAACGTTCAATTTTATAAGATTTTGAGTTCTAAATTCTCCTCCCCCTTACCTTCCTCCTTAACAAGATGACATGTAATGTGACATAGGCCATACATGTACAATCATATTTAACATATTCTCATATTAATCATGTTGTAAAGAAGAATCAAAACCAGAAGGGAAAACCACAAGAAAGAAAAAAAACAAACAAACAAAAAAGAGAGAGGAAATAGTATGCTTTGATCTGCATTCAGATCTCATGGTTCTTTCTCTGGATGTGGATTTACCATCTCTAATCTTGGAATTGTCTTAGATCATTGAATTGCTGAGAAGAATTTAACTCTATCAAAGTTAGTCATCACATAATGTTACTGTTACTGTGTACAATATTCTCCTGGTTCTGCTTACTTCACTCCACATAAGATCATGTAAGTCTTTCCAGCTTTTTCTGAAATCTGCCTGCCCATCATTTCTTATGGAACAGTAGTATTCCATTACATTCATAAACCACAACTTCTTCAAAAATTCCCCAGTTGATGGGCATCCTCTCAGTTTCGAATTCTTTGCTTCTACAAAAAGAATTGCTATAAATATTTTTGTACACAACGGTACTTTTACCATTTTTATGATCTCTTTGGGATACAGACCCCAGAAGAGCTATTACTGGATCAAAGGGCATGAACAGTTTTATAGCCTTTTGGGTATAATTCCAAATTGCTCTCCAAAAATTTTGGATCAGTTCACAACTCCACCAATAATGCATTACTGTTCCAATTTTCCCACATCTTCTCCAAAATTTATCATTTTCCTGTTTTGTCATGTTAGCCAATCTGATAAGTGTGATGTGGTACATTGGAGTTGTTATAATTTGTATTTCTCTAATAAATGGTGATTTAGAGCATTTTTATATGACTATAGATAACTTTTATTTCTTAATCTGAAAACTGCCTGTTCATATTCTTTGACTATTTATCACTTGGAAAATGACTTGTAGTCTTATAAATGACTAATTTCTCTCTATATTTTAGAAATGAGGCCTTTATCAGAGACAATGGCTGTACAAAATTGTTTCCCAGCTTTCTGCTTCCCTTCCAATCTTGGTTGCATTGGCTTTCTTTGTGCAAGAACTTCTTGATTTAATGTAATTAGAATTATCCATTTTGTATTTCATACTGTTCTTTAGTTTAAGTTTGGTCATAAATTCTTTTGTTCTCCATAGATCTGACAGGTAAACTATTCCTTGCTCTCCTAATTTGCTTATTGTGTAATTAAAAAAAAGTTTAATACCTGTTAATTGAAGAAAAACCATAGAAGCATAGATATAGAACTGAAAGAGATCTCAGGGGCCATCTAGTTTAACTCCCTCTTTTTAGCGACAATTAAACTTGAAGCCAAGACAATCCAAATGATTAGTCCAAAGTCACACAACTAGTAAGAAACAAAAATGGGAACTGGAACATGCTTTCTCTAAATCCAAATCAATCACCTTTTCCAATATGTATATTTCCTTTATAGAAAGTAAACTGAGCAAAATTTCCTTCTCAGGAGAGCTAGACAGTCTCCACAGTTCAAGCATATAAACCAAAGTTTTAAGTTATACAACCCTAAGTAAGAAATTATTTTGTTCCTGAAAGATACACAAATTCAAACATATAAATGTATATCATATAATGGTACTAGATAAAATGAAAACAAACTCTGGGAAAAACACTGACCCTGAATTTTAAAATTCCCCTGCCTTTGATAAGCATTGCACCTAAAAAGAGGAGGGATGACAGGGCAATATTTATTGAATTTTGAAAGAAGAAATCTGACAAACAATATACTTAATCATTTTCCATTTATCATCATCATCTAGTGACAGGATCCAAAAAAACCCAATTGTACTAAAATGAGGTATTTTGTTGAGGATGGGACTCTAGAGTATAAAAAAGATTTAGTTGTAAATAAAATTCTCCTGGAAACAGAAATTGAAGAATGTTTGAAGAAAATGCTCTGAACTAGGGTGACTGATTATTCTTCATTTATAATGTCTGATTCAAGCTGTCTCAAACATACGGTCCAAGAAATCTTGAGTGAAGACAATATCGTGCTATGGAGATAAACTAACTTTTAACTTTACACATGAGATCAATTTTCAAGTTGTCTAGGTAAACTGAAATGGGTGTGAATTTAGCTGATTTTCATCCTAGATATTTATAAACTCTGGACCATTTGCAAAATTTAATTCAGAAAGAATTATAAACCTTCAAGATTGAGCAATAAGTGTTCTCATGCAGCCATGACTGCTGACCTATTGTGCATATACTAGAGAATGACTCTAATTCTGAATATTCATTATAATCATGTTTAAAAAATACATTTTAATGTCACATAGGAACAAAAGCTGTTCACGGGCCAAAGCCCAGTCACTTAGGTTTATGGTAAAGTGACGAATATTCATCAAAGTGTCAAAAGATCTGTATTTACCAAGTTTGATGAAGAAAATCTGACAAATATGATTTAAGATAAGTGGCATTTTCTCCTAATTGTTTTCATATGGATGAATAAAAATCTAGTGCCTTGCTACTCTGTTAAAGCAATAAATCGCTTTAAAACTCATGTTTATAGAACAGACTAGCTCATACCCTACATGCAAAATTTTGGCAATGAAACTAGGATATAGATTTCTCCAGAAGAATTGTGCACCTTAGTAGAGGAAAAAAAAGTGAAAGTGAAGGTTTAAGCTTGAAC
The DNA here is from genome assembly GCF_028583685.1 of Petaurus breviceps papuanus. Classification (NCBI taxonomy): domain Eukaryota; kingdom Metazoa; phylum Chordata; class Mammalia; order Diprotodontia; family Petauridae; genus Petaurus; species Petaurus breviceps. The sequence goes on from NW_027187323.1 coordinate 9,857,879, forward strand.
TAACAAACTCAGCTTTTACTGCTATACATTTCCCCACTAAAATGCAACACAAATACGTATTACGTTACAAAGTAATAAATGTTTCTGCCGCAGAGAATATGTCAGACTTTCAGTTTTGGAGGTGGTTCATCAAAGACATACATAAATCATTTTATAGGGTAATTCACCTCAGGAATTAATATGTAAACACCGCACAAAAATCATAGACTATTTCTTCAATCCATAGAGAATATATATAATTCCAAAGAAGAAAAACAGACTATAGAACTAAGAAAAAGTAACTTTAGCTAATATTAAAAATGTATAGAAATCTTACATAGCAGTGTAAATTTTCCATATAATTAAAAATTATATAAAATAATTCATTAATAACATTTTAATTTAAAGGGTCATAGGGAGCCTTAAAAGAGACCCATTAGAAATAAACATTGAAAAAATTAAGATGGTCAAGAGGAAAAACTGGAAGTGAATAAGGCCTGTAAGAGAACTGGCTTTAGTCAAAGAATGCACAATTTGATCTTTGTAAAGAGAAGTTTTGCAAGGAATATTACCCCTTACTTGTCCCTCCACAACCCTTACTCTTGGTAAAAAGGGTGGTAACATTCCAGGGATTGTTGTTTGTCTGGGATTGGATTGGTCTCTTAAAAAGAGGTTTACAGCTGATGAGATGCATGCAAAGAGTGGTATATTATACTATTATAACTACTATCTCAATAGATAGATGTGTGCATATGTATATACATGTGTATAAAGATATCTATATGTCTATATCTATATAGATTTATAGATATATGTATGTGTATATAATGCATACACATACATACATATATATATATACGTACATGTATACTATACTATACAACTTCTTTAGCTTCTATTAGAAGAGAAAGAAATCCAAGACTCAAGAGGAGGGAGGGAAAAGTACATCCCATTTAATACTTGGTTTATATGTGACCCAAAAGTGATTCTTTGGGATGAGGGTGTTTAGAGGAGAGTCTAGCAGCCAAGAGACACATTGGGAGGGTTGGAAGAGGCTGTAGAGAAGCTTCAGAAGAGCTCCTTAGGGTAGGGAGAAGTTTATAGTAATAAAATGCTATGGAACATTACTTAATACTTTGGCTAAAGTAGCTGTTTTGTCTACGGGGAATGCCCCCGATGCAAATAACTTTAAAACTATGCCACAGTGAGGTAGTTCACCTTACAGAAAATATAACTTATGGCCAGAGGTAATGGTCACAACAGAAACATTTTTATATAAAAACTGATTTCTATATTAAAAGAAAATGCTTACACCCAGAGGAGATGTTTGAGTCTTTCCTAAAATGCTTGTTTTCAGTTGTAGGACGGGAAGGGATAGTGATAAGTATATCCTGCTTATATTTTTTTCAAGATTGCCAAGGAAAGATATTTTTGTCATCTTACTCATTAGTTTCATACACATTCTAGGATTTTACATTGCACATTTTGAGTGATCCCACAATTTGCCATACATGATATGTCATCTCCTGCCTCCATGACTTTGTACAGGTTGCTCCCCCTAGGTAGAATATTCTTCCTTCTCACCTCTCTGCCTTGTGGAAATCCTAGTACTTTCAAGGATCATCTCAAATGCCATTTCTGTCAAGAGGCCTTTTCTAATGGTTATTCTCCCCCTAACCACATAACTGTGTATTTATTGTGTGTACATATATGTGTGTATTATACATATGTGTGTATGTTAACTGTAAACATGACAAATCCCCTTAATAGATGCTTCTTGATAGTAGGGACTGCCTCGCCTTTTATTTGTACCTCCAGTGTCTAGTACATAGTATGCATTTAATAAACTCACTTAGATGGATTTGTTTAAAAGAAGGATTTCCATCTGTCAAACTCAAGCCTGTTAGTACATTCCTCTAAGGGAAAGAGATGGCCACGATCTTCTGACTACGGAACTGACAAATAAATCACCTTTCATTCATTATTTCCTTGAGTTAATTCCTGATACTTTATTTTGCTATCATATCCTTTTTTTTGAAGTAAGGTATAATAAAGAAAATATTACACTCTTAATAACTAGCTAATGCAGCTAACAGATAACTGACTATTGGAGATACCTAATGGAACACGTACTGAAATTTGACTCTGATGTACAACTCAGAAAATAAAGTAAAAATCACAAGATGGAACCCATCAACTAAACTCTGGCTTTAAAGAAAGGTACTACTAAACCTTTGAAGACATTTTAAAATGTTTCTTTCGAAAGGAGTAGCAGGATTTCTGAGTCTCTAAATTCTTAGAAGCATGACTATAAAAATATAAAGCTATTATTTTCTGGTGAGATTGAAAATATCTTTTTTTCATTTGACTTTGAATGGGTAATGAAACATTTGAATGAATTGATGGAAGAGAAGATTTACTATAGGTATGGCCTGCATCTTGATTTTCCTAATAGCTAACCATCACAGCTGAGGGGAACATGTGTACAGGAAAGAAGGCAGCCCTCTATGTGCTTTAACCAAACTTTGTCTGATTTATCTATCTGGGAAACAAAAGTATGCAAGACAGGCAGCTGCCTAGATTGTACCTTGATATACAAAGCATCATGAGGAGAACTTTTTTTTATTAATGTCTCTGTATCACATAAGACACAGTACAGCAAAGTGGATGAAGAGATTGCCTTGAAATCTGGAAGCCCTTGGTCCAAGTCCTTCCTTCTATATATCTTACAATGTATTCCTGGGCACATCACTTAACTGCTCAATGCTCTGAGCAATTCTAGAAGACTATAAGTTGCAGATAGGGTGCCAACCAGCATAAACAGAGAGTTTGCTCATAAAGAATTTCTAATAGCAATGAAATCACAGGTTCAATCCCTATCTGATACACACACACACACACACACATAAAATTCTCCAAGGCCCATAGGTATTTATTTTGTTTCATGAGTTACAGTGCAGTCCTGTGACTCTGATGTCCCAGGAAGATAGTAATATGAGGTCATGGGGGGGGGCATTCTCAAACCTTACCTGGGGTCATAAATGCTTTGCCCAGTCTCAATGGAAACAACACGATATAGTGGCTCTGGAGTTAAAAAAAAGTGAATTCTAATTGCAACTTTAATGCTCATTATATGGAACCTTGGGCAAATTATTTAATCTCCTTATGCCTCAGTTTCTTCATCTGTAAAATAAGGGGGTTGGAGTAGCTGGCCTCTGAGGTCTCCTCTAGATTTGAGCTATAATTCTCCTGGTGACCAATGATCCTTCGATTTTGTTTATATAAACTAGTAGAAAGATTCAGATCGTCTGCTTGGTTCCCATCAGGAAAAAGTGAAATTTGTCTATTATTAGATTATTGAGAAGAAACAAAATAGTCGGTGTTTTCAGCACTGAAAATCTCTGCAGTAACTCTCTCCCAAATATCTGACACCTGTGAAAATAGGTCAAAAGCGAATTCTTTCTTTCTACAATTCCAGTGCTCAGCCTCATTCTTTCCACTGACTAAGAATTTCCTTCCAATGTTCTCTCTTCAGAATTTATGTTTCGATCTGGAAGCATACGTTGTCGTACAGCAGGGACACTTTCACTGAAAGGAAATTCCATCTGTGGCTAGATCCTCCAGAGAATATCAGTAACATTGATGGTAAAAATGGATTTTGAATCAAGATCATAATTTGTTAAGTTATCCTCTACTTTGAGATATTCGTGTATTTCTTTCTTTACTCTTTCCATATACTACCCATTCCAACTTTTATCAATGCTGTTACATTAGCTAGAGAGTCAGCAAACCAAACTTACTTAAGAAAGTTAAGTTTAAGTTTTCTTATTTAATGTTTTTTTTGCACAAATGGTTCAGTTCTCAGCTTTTATTGCTAAGCAGACTGTCTTTTAAAAAAATAGAAATGTTAAAAAATTAACATTTGTACACTAGGAATAATTTTTTTGATTCAGTCTTTGGACTGGACATGAGAGGTCATAGTAATTGTGATCTATTGAAGAAGGGAGATTGAGGTAAAATCCCATGTTATAATACAGAGAATAATGTAGCTTAATTTATTACAGCATCCTCTGAACTTAATCTTTCCTTCATAGATAAAGAAGATCATTTCAACTCACTTTATTTATTTAATTTTTGCTGAATTGCCCCTCTATTTTATTACCTATATCACACATGTAATACATAGGAAAACTGAAAGAAAAGAAAAAGTGACATGATATAGTGGAAAGACCATCAGATTTAGAAAGAGACCTATATAAGAAGTCTATTCTTTCTCTGTTGAATGTGCTAGTTTAACCTTCATCAAGTCACTCTACTTTTGGGTCTTACTTTAATCAGCTATAAAATGAGAGGATTGGACTATATTTATAAGAATTTTTTAAAAATTGTATTCTGGACAACTTTTACAGGGGGGTAAAATCCGTGGAATCCTTCTAAGAGTAATGCTTTAAATGAATAAAATACCTATCTTCATAAAGTAAACCAAATGTATTGAAATTTGGTTATCAAAATTAAAAAAAAAATAAGCTAGTAGACCACAGGTAAAGAACCCCTGGGCAAGATGATCTCTTTGGGTCACAAAATTTGATGATAAAATCTGATAGGTAGCATCAATGTTTATTTACAGTTGGATAATAGTGGAACAGTTTTTTAGTCTATTTTAAGTAACAAGACTAACTCCATGTCTATATGAACTTAGAATAAGCTAAGCAAAGTATTTCTGACATAGTCCATTCTTGCTCTTTGCAAAGCTCAATTCTTAGTGTGTTATATATTTAATTACCCACCTGTTATTTATCATTTTTGTTTACAGAAAATTTTAAGTGCACAGAACACATGAAAGGCCTTATAAAGATGGGTTTATATTCCAATTAGGAAAATACAATGCACAGGACAACAGACAAAATATGCAAAGTGATGGCAGTGCTATCATAGAGAAGTGATTGTATAATTTCATGAGAAAAGTAAGGAAAAGAGTATAAAACCACAAAGCATAAGTTGGTCTCAGTTGCATAAAGAAAATGAACATGCACAAAATGAGGCAATAGCATGAAATAAACTAAGAATAACCAATAGAGATGAGCATAATAAAGAATATGAAATAGAAGAGAGAAAAGAAATAGCAGCTATTGCCAGGGAGGGCAAAAAGGAAAGGGAAATTATAAGAAATATTCTCAAAGGTACCAGGAACAAACAGCCAAAAAGCAATAAAGAAGCAAAATAGTGTTAAAACAACAATAGATGAAGAGCAAGAGGGGAGAAATGGCCTTAATAGATGGCATACACCATCTACATACCAATCAAGGGTATACACCAAATTAGAAAAAGTTTGCTATAGGAATGAAAGGAGGAAAATAATGCTAACAAAGCATTTTGATGCCCAAAGAAATCAAATGAATATTTCTCATCCCAAACTTTAATTTAATGTTTAGATAAGTAAACTTAAGTAAAGAGAGATAGACCCTATTCTCAAAAACCTTTGATTTCTGTTCTTTCTGTACAGCAAATGAATCAAACTCCAATTGACATTGGGGTCACTACTATGAACTTAATAACAATCTCTAGCTGCCTACTGATAGTTTTAAATGTAATATTTATCTTTGTTTTATTGTATTTTAATTTTTTAAAATTTATTTCCAAAACTACATTTGAATCTGATTCTGGATGCACTTTAGGGGGGAAATGAGGTAGCAAGGTCTTACAGTGGATAGAAGTGCCAGTACTGGAGTTAAGAAGACCTGAGTTCAAATTTGGCCTCAGACACTTACTAGCTATGTGACTCTGGGCAAGTCATTTAACTCTGCCTCAGTTTTGTCATCTGTAAAATGAGCTGGAGAAGGAAATGCAAAACCAGTCCAGTATCTTTGCCAAGAAAACCACAAATGAGGTCAAGAAGAGTCAAATACAACTCAGCAACAACAATAAACTTACTATTTAAAAAAAGTGTCATGGGTTGTGTATTTGATACCTCTGTCCTACAGGACAATGTCTAAGACTACTAAGCTTGTTCTTAAAAATGGAATCTTAACTTATAAAAATGGAAGCCTCAGATGCCAGGTATGACTTCCCAGAAGCCAAGAGTCTTGGTAAATGATTCTTTTTCAGCAGTGTATGCTAAATATTTAAAATTTCATTGAATAAAATCATATCCCAATAGTTAAATTCCTTTCATCCTCAAAAAGGGACTCATGCTTCTTTGTTAAATTTAAGACCCGTGCATTTTGCACCATCAGTTTTATATTCTATTTCTTTACAAATGTTGTCTGTTTTTTTTGTCAAAGCTATCATTAGTATTGGTTGTCATATTTGTATGAGTGCATGCCTGTGTACACAGACACTCCTTGTCTATACACACATCTATATCTTAGCCTAGGAATTCTTTACCTTGACAAAATCTATAAAATTTCCTTACAACTATACTCTCTTCCTCTAGTGTATCTTTGCTTTGATTAACCTTACATGTAGCACCTTTACTTTCTGTGACCTGTGATCACATCACCTTAAGGTGATGGTTGTGAAAATCAGTTGATTAGGGACCAACTACTCTTCCTAAATGGCTGAAATTAATTCGCACAAGATAATCTGCCTTTTTAAAAACCATTCAGCAGCTCTGTATTTCCTATAGGATCAATCATTCGGTCAATTAATGAGTTGTTTTCCAGGTACTGTGCTAAGCACAGGGAATACAAAACCAAAATAAAGCACTTGCCTTAGAGTGTTTACATTCTATCAATGGAAACAACATACACACATCCAAGTAAATGGAAAATATATAGAGAATAAATACAATGAAATTTGGGAGGACTTTTAACAGCCAGGTTGCCTCAGGTCTTTCTCTGTTAGAGCTCCAATCTTGACTCCCCACCTCTTGGCTCCTATCCTCACCTCTGGATTCTTTCAGTACCCCCAGCCAGCCTAGACTCCCTTTTCCTCAGAGGTCCTTCTCCAGTACTTCAAAGGTTATTTCTTAGGATCAGACCTCATTTACATCCCCCACAAAAACACACACAACTTCTTTTGCCTAGCCAACTAACACTACTACTTCCTGCCTTCTTTCAGAACTCCCCAAGAGGCCTTATTTTTGTCTGATCCTCCTACCTGTCATGAGATGGTCCTCCTGGAACCCTCACAGGACAAAATATCACCACCCACCAAGAGGCTGAGGGATTTAAGACAGTTTAATCCCTTGCTTTCCTCAAAGAACTGTTCTCTGATTATGGTTTTCTCTCTGGACTCATTCTCCAATGGTTATCATACTCCTTATATTTTCTCTAGCCTAATGATCTGAACCCCAAAATATAGACAATAAACCTCAGTCCCACCAACTTCCTGCTTATGCCTTGCCCTTATACCCCTAAACCCTAACCTCACACCTTCTATACCTTGTTCTGCTCCTGCCTTTCCTCTAGGATGCCTGCTCCACGATGGATCTTAAACCTTTTCCTTTCTTATCCCTCCTATCTTCTGGAACTCACTGATGACACTGGATTCTTCCTGATGACTCTGCATGCTTGAACACCTTTTCCAACTTTACCCTTGTTCCAAATCACAGATCCCAGTGAAGGCATTGGAAGATTCAATGCTCCTCATTGCTATTTCCAGGTGCTCCCTCCACCACATGTCAGTATAATCACTCTTCCTTTGAGTGTCACACAATCCAAATGGATTAACCAATTCAGATTTAGGTAGTCATTGTATATTGACCTTTAGAACATTATCCTTCCTTCCTCAGTGAGTGGTGCTTAAGCTATTTTGTTTTGTTTTCTATGTTTTTTAGGTTTATACCCAACTATACTCTAAGATAAAGATCTGTTTCCTACACTTCTTAACGTATCAGAAAATGCTGGGTGTAATGATAGAGCCTGATGCCCCATCCAAAGGCAGGGTCCTTTAAGAATAGGTCAGATCACTCTAGTGAGGCTTCAGTCTTCATGTTAAATAATCACCCTTCCCAAAGGGCTGTGTTGGATAAAATGATAACTCAATATTGCTTTGCCTTTTTAGGATTATGATCAGCAAGTGAAATCCAGTGCCTGGAAAACATCTTTGTTTACTGTATCCAACGACTACTGGTTCTCAAGTATGTTACAAAAAAAGTAACCCCAGAAGTACCCTATACTGTCCTAAACATTGCCTATATCTTCTGTCCTATTCTTTTCCTTTCATTCAAATTCCTCAGTTCATTGGCCAAAGCTTGAAGATAACCAGCAGCTGTTATACTTACATTCTACCCTATGACCAAAAATGTGCCTAGTGAAGATTTGTGAATAGCTGATTTGTTGGTCTCTTATTAAAAAGGCAGCAAGTGTAGCATTTGATCTTACTTTAAATGAGATGAAGTAATTGACTGCTGCCTATACACCACCATTAAAATTAACTGTGTTTTCCATGTGGCCTTTTCTACTCAATACAGGAGCAAAGGACAGGGAATGGTCCAAGTATATATAAGGCTCTAGCATAAAGGCTAGCACTTTAAACAATTAAAAAAAGTATTTGCCAATGGGTCTTTCTTTCAAAGTGATCAAATTCAGAAGGGGAAAAAATGAAATAACATAAATCTCCCACCTTTTTGAGGGACCAATAATTAGAAACAAAGTGGTTCCCCTTAATGTAGGAATTGCTGAATATTTTGTGGTATCTGAAACTAAAGGCATGTTATTGTAATTTAAAGGATGAAGAAATTGGAGGAATACAGAGAAACATAGGAAGACAAGAACTGAAGCAAAGGGAATAAAAGCAGAACTAGAAAAATAATACATACTATTACTATAATAATGAAAGCAAAACAACTAAAGGGTGTGTAACAGTAATGCTCATTCTTGGTCCAGGAGAAGGGATGAGGAAATAAATGTATGTCCTTTATTTCCTTGGGGAATTGAAGGATTGTAGATGCAGCACGTTGTATACATTGTTTAATACAGTCACTCAATTTGGGGCTTATTAGATGGGGAGAAGGGAGAGGATGTAGACATATTCATATTCACAAATGATGGAAAAAAACAAAAACAATTGAATAAAACTTAAGTTGAGGAAGAAACAGTTTCTCTTGTTGGTCTCTTATTAAAAAGGCATCAAGTGCAGCATTTGATCTTAATGAGATTCCAAGTAGAGTTTTTTCCCTTCATACATAGGAAAGCGACCTAAAAAATAAAAGGGATCCACCCATACCCAGCACCAGAGAGGTAGCCAATTTCTCATGGAGAAACCTGACTTGAAGAATGTAAGTACTATGGAAGGAGATAGAGCAGGGCATGACACAGAGGTCAAGAGCCTGCTCACTGGGGATGAGCTGCTATTACAGATGGAGACCTTATTTTCCAAAAGGCCCTGCAAAGAGTCAAGGTGCTAGGAACTCAACCCACATCATAAAACTAGGTAATATAAATGTGAAATTTGAGCTAAGGAAATCAAGAAAACTGAGCATTCTAGGCCAGGGCACATATATTACAAAGACACAGTGTTAGGAGATGGAGCATTCCATTCAAGGAAAGGCAAGTAAGCCAAAGGAGCTGAATCATGTTGCTTGCAAAGACATAAAGTATAAGAAGTCTAGAGAGTAGGAAAAGGCCAAGTTAATAGAAAATTGGGGAAGTGGTATAGGGGTGTGTGTGTGTGTGTGTGTGTGTGTGTGTGTATGTAATATATAAACAAATACTCAAATGATCTGATATTTCATATATAAGTGAAGAAAAAATATACAGTCTTTTACATTGCCACAATCATCTTCTACTCTCGCATATATGTACAATGTACCATGTATGTTTTATATGTATATATACACATATACCACATATATGTGTGTATATATATTTGTGCATTTATACACACACTCACATATATGTGAAGTGATATCTACCTATGTCACAGCAGCTGTGATTTCTCCTACAGTACAGAGACTGGCACACAGAAGGCACCTAATAAATGCTTATTTGTCTGGCAGACTGACTGACTCTTTGGTTTAGATAACTCCCTGCTTGGGGATCCTTCTACTATTGCAAACTTCAAAATCATCTAAACCTTGGAGCCTATAGTATGACAATTGCCTGAGACACATAAACATTGCAACTTGTCCAGGGTCACAAAGCTTTTCAATCTAGATCTGTACTTGCCTATTTCTTTCTGCCTCTCCTCTCCTTCTCTTCCACATAGAACCTTCAGTAAAAAAAAAACAAAAAAACAAAAAACAACAACAACAACAACTGGCTTAGTAGTTCTTTCAGAATAGACACTATATCTCATCCATCTTTACAACTTCTTCTCTTGCCAAACCCAGTACATAATACTGCCTTGCCCATAAGAAGAACTCAATAAATATTTGTTCAATGAATGAATGAGCAATGAATAATCGGCGGGGGGGAGGGGCTTTTATCACTGACTTTCTTATCATATAAAACACTTCTTTACATAAACATTTCTGTGAATCATTAAAGGAAACCAGCTCACTCATTGAATATATGAGACCAAATTAGTTTTGAATTTCATTATAGATTTTTATGTGGTCCTATCACAACCCAAGAGCTTTTCAGTAGTGATTACTGCTAATTCTATACTTAGTTGCCTTCACCCAGTCCAGCATTATTCTAGGTTGGAGCAATATGCTGATGGATTCTGTCAAGAATATCACTTAGAAAAACTAGGGAAATGAATTGAATAAAATATGGATGGTCATGTGCTAAAACGATTCTTATCCACCTACTTTCTTTAAATAAGATACAAAATACATTCATATATCTGAATTTGACTGTGCAGATATTTAAGAGGACAGCTATAAGGATATAAAATTGATGATTACCAATTAATGACATATGCTAGAAACGGAGGCAAAATCCCTTTCCCTTCAAAAACGTCAATGACATTTCCACAATTTACTTGCTCAGATGGAAAGGTGATTAATCTATGTATAATCATTGCCATAATAACTCTTTACTTGGGCACACATTGAACAATCCTCATTTAATGATTAAATAGACTCTGTACAAATGGCTGTGTATTTTTGGTTATATTATACGCATATCAAGAAGGGATACTATTATTCATTACTCAAATACTTACTGCTTTGACAGAGTGTTTCAACTGAAGACAGGCAATGGGATTATGCCATCTAGCAGCTTAAACTATTTTCTGAAGCATCTTACATAAAAAAATCCAAATATATAGTTTCCAAAAGACATTATCCTTTAAATTTTGAACCATGCTTACTTTAATGAAATTTCAGTCCAGACAGTTCTGATTCATTATGGGTTTTTTTTAGTCATCAAAATGACATTTAGAACTTCTTTCCACCCAAGAAAACCTAAGTGTTTTTTAACAAGCTCTCTGAAATCCTTGTATTTTAAAAATTAAAATTATGAGTTAATAATGAAAAAGTTAAGAACACTTAAGGCCCTTTAGTAACTGAGAAGACATAAATTTTGAATTCATTCTAAGACATGAGAGTAAACATTATCCAAATTTTGCTTCATGAGCAAACTATTCTTGGATAAAGTATTTTTGCTTTCACTCTAAAATCACATTCTAGATTCCTTAAGGTGTTCATGAGGAAGACCTGAGTTCTCAAAAGCTATACCTGGATAATGAAAGCTCTATTGGGTGTCAAAGAGCTAGAAAAGTTTCAAGTTTAGATGAGATAATGAATTTAATGTCTATCCGTGGAAGACTAGACTAGCTAAGGGGGGTGGGGGAGGATCATGAACAGAAGGTTGACAAGAGTGACATGGATTTTGCAAACAGACCACTCATGAAGATGAAGGTATAAAGAGGATATGATCTTCATGGATAGAGAAAGTAATCAGATGAATGAAATTAAGAAATGTGGACACACTGGTGTGAGAGACTTCAAAAGATCAAAGAATCTATTACGTGAGAACTTAAGTTAGGAATGATGACATTAGCCAAAATACAATGTCATGTCTTTCTTTTGCACTCTGCACAGTAAATCACTGTGATAGATCCGATATGAATTAACTGTAAAGGTGAGGTATTTGGAATCATTTTTCTAGCTTAAATATCATCTAGCATTTTTGGATCAGAAATGTAATTTTTTAATTAAAAATAAAATAAAATTCACGTATGTTAAAGTATTATAAAAGATTGGTTTCCTACTTAGCAGAATGTAGACTCTGGCAGAAATGTGGTTCAGGTGTGGGTGTAGGAGGGGAACCAAACTTGGATGAAACTGTATTTTGTCTTCCTGGGGTGGGCTGCCAGTTAAATTTCTGCAAATAGCAGTGTCAGAGAGGATAGCTTTAGAGAAAGACCACGTGTTTTCTAAAGAAGCATTTCTTGTGAGAAAAACAACACAACCATGAAGAGACTGGTTATAAAAATGGGCCTTTTCCCATCCACCTTCAAGTCCAGCAAAATGTGCAGTTTATACAGCAGTTTTTAAAATCAGTCTAGAAGAAAAGTTTTTTTGTTTTGTTTCTTAAAGTTTCAATAATGCTTGCTTTGTGAACTACAGTCTACTGGGTGCTTGGAAATAAAGGTTAATTAAAGAAATGACAAGTTCCCTGTGCTAACATGTCTAAGACAGACACATTAGTGAAACCACACACAAAGTAGAACAGCAATTAGGGAGTAGCAAGAAACAGACACACAATATGGAGTCTTTATCAAATCTAAAGATAGGCAATATCTCGATATCTGTGTTGTTAAAACTAAATGTTACATACATTTAAAACATGGTGATAGTTTTAAAATTAACTTTCCACCTTCCCCTCTCCCTCTTCTAAACTGAGTTAGTGAGGAAAGTAAGGTAAGAAAAGAGATCAATCAACAAGCATTTATTATCTACTCTATGCTAGGCCCTGTGCTAAGTACTGGGAATTTGAAGAGAAAAATAGTGCCAGCCTCAATGAGCTTATATTCTATTGGAGGAAACAATATACATATTTACAAATACACACAAAACATATACATAATAAATATGTAACAATAATGATAAATAGATTCAATGGAAAGATTTCAGAGGTGAGTGAGAGGATAATGGCTACATGGGAAGATACTGATAAAAAAAAACATATTTCCATAGTGACTGAGGACTTACTAAGCACTTTCCTGATAGTGAGTCTATCAAGAATATAAGGAGTTATTTTCATGAGGGAGTAAGGAATGATAGCACTGAAAAGCAGTGCAGTGTAACAATGGAGAGATAAGGTCTTGCCTTAGAAAATCATGAATAAAGGAAACTCACAGATGAACAAAATATCTCCACCAATGCATTTTGGCACCTTATTTACAAGTTACTGTATTAGAAAGATGCCTAGAGCAGGGATGTGAAACACCTAGCCTACAGATCATGTAAGACTCACCACATTCCCTTTGATAGCAGGAATCAAATTAAAATGCAGTTGGGAAATAGCAAAATTAAAGGGATATACAAAAAAGATAGATAATGTTAATTTGTGGTTTTCTAAGTCAGTGCGTTGTCTGCAAGAATCGGCATGTTTGAGGTAGTAACCCCCTTTCTTTTGGAGTCTGACACCACTAAGAGGATAAATCACTTGCTCTAGGACAGTGTATGCAATGTGTATGAGATAGAGTTTGAACTCAGGTCATCTTGGCTCCAAGGGCACCTCTCTGTCTGCCATGTAACTGACATTTATATAGAATACCTGTTTATATACAGTAATATACCATAACTACTTTGACCTTCATAACAACCCATTACAGGTTTAATTATTCCCATTTTGCAGATGAACAAATGAACCTCAGGGAGATTTAGTAACTTGCCAATAGGCAACTCATAATCATGAGAGACCAAATCAGAGGACCCTAAACTAAGAGCTGGAAGGAACCTTAGGGATTTCGACTGAAATCATCCTGACACCAAGTATAGCATTCCCCATTATGCTAAACCTCTTCTTTGTAGAAGTAGGAAAGTCACTGAACTCATGATCAGAAGACACCCATCCACACCATGTTTCTTCTATTTACTAACTGGGTGAGTATGAACAAGCTTCTAAGTAACAGGGAATGATAATATGTGTTCTACCTACCCCCAGAGAATTGTCTCGAAGCAAGTTTCCCATAAACCACAAATAATGACATAAATGTGAATTATTACACTATAGTGTTAGGGTAAAAATGGAAGTGACCCATGAATACATGAGGTTGGAGAGGGAATAAAAAGTCTTTCATTCTCTATAATCTCAGTCAAATGTGAATCCCTAATTTGAGCTTCTTATATTTTTACTTGGCAAATAAGTCATTAGGTCTCTTCATTCCTCCTATGAATTGTGTATAACCACATTGATACATGAACTTTATATTTGTAGTTGTGTCTACTATATAATTTTTCACAGGCTGGGGTAGTTTTATTGCCTTTTGTCAGTAACTTTTTTTATCCCTCTTGACTCATTTTTACCACATGGTTAGGAATTTTTCCAGCATCTTGAAAATTCTATACTCTTTTCCTGCCACTTAAAGTACAGGATCATGGGGGATTTAACTGCTACTATGAAGAAGATTTTGATTTGATCTCTATCACTAAGTTGTCAACTCTGGTAACCAGAATTAAAGTACTAAGAGACTGAATGTTCCTGTGCAGGGTTTTCCATGAGCCATCATTTGGTTCATGATGAGAAGTTTCACCATTCCTAGCTATTTAGGCAAGGTTAAATACAAGTAAATTAAAGCTGCAAACTCTATTTGGATAAATTTGCTATTACTAATTTGTTAACTATGACAATTTCACACAGAAACCCTTTTGTTGGAAACTGAATTTCTCATGTAATAATTAGCTGTGGAATATTACCCCAAACAGGTGTCTGTAGCCTGTCAAAGTCAGAACAGGTGATTTAGAATTAGCGTATTAAAAGAACTGTGAATTAGCGAAGCAAAAACGTGTTAATTTCTTGTTCCATCTGTTAATATGAATTCACTGCCAAATATTTTACTTTGTAGAACTGTGCTGGGATTGGCAAGAACATACACTATAAAAAAAGTTTAAAGGCCTGAATGTTTAAAAATCATGACATACGTTACTGCAAAAATAACTTCTACATTTTGAACATGGTTTTTTTTTTTCTTTTTTATCTTTGAAAAAAATATCTGCTGAAATTGTCATATAATATAGAAAGTTAGCTAAAGAAAACATACGATCAAATGTTAGACCTTTAGAACAGAAATTGGAACAAAATGTGACACAAAAAAATCTTGGTTATAAATGAAGACTGATTCTTCTAGGTTACTTTTTCTTCTGATATATCTGGAAATTTGAATCTGAATTGCTGGAAGATACTGAGAAAAAAATATATTACTGTACTTTAGCCTTATAATAGCCCATATGAGTATTATCCACTTGAGCAGAGATGCCATTACCAAAAGCACAGACCCCTTCTTCCCCATCCAAACAACTCTTAAAATGATTATGGCTTATTTTGGGTCACTAAGCAACAATTTTTATTTTTATTTTGGGAGGGTCTGAAACTGCGATTGGATTTGTGTGGAGGACTGCTGGTGTTGAAATACCCTCCACTGAAGACAACTCATTTTTTCTTTATATTCTCAGAGAGTCACCTCAGGTCCTTAGAGGTTAAATGATTTGCCCAGGATTATGCCGCCAGTATGTGCCAGAGGCAGGACTGAACCTAGGTCTTCCCAACTGCAAGACTGGCCTTCTATCCGCTAAACCACACTTCCGCTCTCAGCAACAATATCTGTACAACACCTAATGGTAATTTTCCCACTTTTTCTGCTATTTTACATAAAGTATATTTGTGCTGTGAGAATTGTTTTTGTTTTTTTGTTGTTTTTTTTTTTCTCCCACCATATCTCATTGTGGAGTGGGGTGGAATAGGGGAAGGAAAGACAGAAAGGCTTGAAGGTATAAGGCAGGATGGTAGAAAATGAAATAAGCTCCATTCCTTCTGTTTGTCTCTATCTTACAGTGGAAAAAGCCTTGAACTTGGAGTTGCAGAAGCCAGGTTCAAAACCTAAGTCCTGATATTTTCTACCTCTATGAATTTGAGCAAATTGCTTTCGATTTCTGGATTTCCTCAATTATAAAACGGAGTTGGACAATAGGAACTCCAAAGTCTCTTCCCGCTCTAAATCCATGATCTCCATTTCAGGACCTTAAATGAACATCAGGTATAAATACAACATTTTTTAATCCCCCCAAAGCCGCATGTAGTCCTATGTACTCTTTGACCATTTCAAAACCTTTGTGACCTCTAACCTTTCATGAAGCTCCATCACTTGAGAATGAAAGCTGAGTCTCAAGTGAACTGAAATATGTAGGCTTAGACATATGTTAAGAGCACAGTTAACTTGCGTTACTTTTTTTCAGTGCTGCTGAATTGGGTCCTGAATGAGGCAGTTTTGTGACTTAAGCAGATTTCACTAATTTTCCTTCCTTGCACATTCGAAAAACAAACCCCACTCTCCCATATTGCTGTTTGGGTTTTAACCGAGCTGAAGCATGCACACCCAATTACTATAAGCACTTTAAGTAAAGCTTAAGGACATGCAGCATGTTTTTAACTGCAAATGATATGATAGGTAGTGTCTTTCCTCTCTATTTTTCTGTCACATCCCAGAGATTAATCCTTTCATGAATCATCCATAATGACTAGAATAATTTGGGGAAACTGAATGAAATTTTTCGCATTATTTATATCATGAACTCACAAGAATATGAATGGTGGGTTATGCAAATGCAGTCCCTGCTTACAGGAGCTATGGAAAAATAAAAGGTGAGGGAGCCAAGGGTTAAGGTGATGCTTCCCAAGTTGGACTGCTTTTTCTCAATGTCCTATGGCCTTATTACTTCACTGCTGACTGATCTGTGTTACAGCCTATGAAACACATATGGGAAAACTTTTATTGTTTTCCACATTTGAATGGAAAAATAATGATGTTTCTTCACATCCCTAAAGCAAATGTGTCAAATTCTCTCAGGGTGTTGGAGGCCCATAACTATATTTAAAAGACAAAAACAAACAAACCAACCAAAAATCCCATTGGAATTACTGGAGAGTTTTTATCTTTAGGGGATAAACATCCCTTGTTTATGCTTGACAATTTTCCCCCCAGATCAGCTTAGACATTAAAGGCACATACATTTATTTTTCTCATTATATTTAAGAAATCTAATGTGGTTACATAGTCATTGATGGTGAAATATATCCACAACCCTATGGCATCATCCTAAACTTACACAAAAAAAATCCAGATAATACATAAAACATTTTATGGCGTTTAAAAATATACAGTGCATTAAAGTTTTAGTTGACTTATCTGAAAAGACATTTTGGGTATGTAAATAAGAATGGCAAGAGAAGAACCTGTCAGCAAGCAAATAAAGTATGTAAATTAAATCAAAGGTAAGGCAGCTACACTTTTTATATAAATAACTGTGTTAACAGAGCTTTATGCATATTACAATATATTCAGATGCATAGCTTTTGCAAAAACAAATTCATTGCTCCTCTCCAAAGAATGGATTAAAACAATTTATTTTATAAAATTTGGATAGATAGGATAAGAAATGTAATAGCCATCCATGGAAAATAAATATAAAAATTATTCAAGCTCCATCTACTTTATGTTAGTAATGAGATGCACTTCATTCAAATTCCTCTCAATTGAAACAGTGCTGAGAAAGCAAAAACATGATTCTGTAGGAAATGATTTCTAATCTTCATGATAGCATACCAATATAATACAATTATTTACAATTGACTAAGAGTTAATTCCAATAGTATAACATCTTTCTTGCAAAAATGTCAGCTTTTATTGATGAAACAAACTAAGAATAAAACATTTTTACTTGTAGTATAACGGTGCTGTTTTTCATTCTGTTAACCAAAACAACACAGTAATACTGTAAACAAAAAAATAACATCAGACTGCCTGTGTTTGCATGATTTTATCAAGAACCATAAGCAATGGAATGAAGAGCATGAGCTTAGGATTTTGGAAAGCAATAAAATCTGCCTGACTCCATCAATGTCTTGTTTTAATATTGGAGCTAAATATGGAATTACTACCACCTGAACTGCCAATTTTATCAATGGATGGGGTAAAATCAACACTTTAAAATGATGGTTATTTCATGAGCTATTACAAGTAAGGAATGTGCCACTGCCAAACTAAAGATAACTATACCTTTGGACATCTAGCCCTTTTCGGGAACATACAAATTATCTTTATTAAAAAAAAAATCACAAAACCACTCAACTACTTAAGTAGACCAGATCTCCAAAGAGGCAGAATCTAAAAAGCCCTTTCATATTATACATGAGAAAATGAGTCCCAAAAAGGTGAAGCAATTTGCCCAAGAACATAGTGCTAGTTAGAGGTAAGATTGTAGCCAAGGACTTTTACCTGCCATTCTAGTTTCATTGGGCTTTTCCCCATAACTTTCAGTTTCTGGCAAAAATAAAACAAACCCAAACCAAAACTAAATAAACTGACATACTATACTTAACAGTTTTCGAAGTGCTATGCATGCATTATCTTACTTAAGCTGCAATATAATACCTACAGGTATTATTTTCATTTTATCTATAAATATGAAAATAAGAGGATGAGGAAGATGAGGCTCAGAGTTGCTTCAGTGATTTGTCCAAAGTCACACAGCTGTTAAGCCAAAGGCAGAATCTGACCCAAAGTTTTCCTGGTCCAACATTCTATACACTATGGTACCATATTGCCCCTCTTAGCAAAGGAACGAATTGAGAGAGTTTTCCAACTAGCTAACAATAACAACTTCTTGCTTTCATTTTTCCATATGTGTGCTTCAATTTTTAATTTGTTTTTGCAGGACTTTTGCAGTCAAACATTTAAAAAATTATAATTGCAAAATAAAGAGGTAATTCCCCACTACTGGATACGTGCTCCAAGAATATCAATGGAAGCAAGCAATTTCCTTTATGTAACAAAATGTCCACATCAGTTTATTGGTTATATGAGAAAACAAAAAACAAACAAAAAAGAACTAGAGATGAAAATAGACATTCATTATTCAACTGTCAAATTTATTTATCATGTATAAACGTAATATAATATGGTAATATTTTAAGAAACAATTAATATGACAAATTCAGAGGAACATGGGAAGACATAGATGAATTGATGCATAGTAAAGAAAGTAGAACTGAGAAGGCAAGAGTCACAATGACTATACTAAAGCAAATGAAAATGGTACGATAGATAGTTTAAATGTGAAGCATTATAATGAACTATTTCAGTTCCTGAAAAATTAAAATGAAACACATTCACCACTGTCATTAAGCAATGAGAATTTATGAATGTGCAGTATTGTATATATCACTTGTTGGTCTGTCTAATTTTTATGTGTGACAATGACAAGTTCTCTGGGAAGGAAACCGGGTTAGAAGAAAATGACAGATTTTGCTAAGTATAGAGAATACTTCTCTTCTTGGGAGTTATATTTCTGCTGAATGATAATATTTTAAATTATTATTTAAAAACTGCAATTCAATTATTGTTAAAAATTATTCAAATTCAATTTTTTCAAAATTATGAATTGTTATTCAAAATGTTTTTCTTTTCTCTTTCCATTGCTTCACCCTAATAATAACTGCATTCATATATAGGTTGGTAAGGATATTTTACCCACTGTATTCTTATTCAAAACACTCTAGCAGTTCAATTTCAATGTCATAACCTTGTAATATGACTTATGAACAAATTTGGAATTACTCAATAAAATGATATGGAGCCAAATTCAGAAATAGGTGCTGCAATTATTAGAGTCTATTTTCTGCATAGTCCTTTCTGGAAGGTCTTCTAAGGATTTTGTCATCTCCTAGTTCTTATTTTTCTCTCTTCTCATTTCAGTTTCATTCAGATGCATGAAACTTTTGTGTTGAAACTCTGACATATACAATATATCATCAAAAGGGGTACACATAACTAGAAGGTTCCACATTAGCTGAAATGTTCCTAATTTTGATTGAATTATAGCTGTTTAAGAGGAAGAATTTACCCAACCCATTCTTTCGAACAAAGTAAGAATAACACTCCCTAACTCTGTCAAAATCACATATGGCTGAAGTTCAAAATCATTACCCAACCTCAGTGGTAGGTCAAAAATCCCTTAGTGCAAAGAAACTAATTGCCCTACAAAGGAAAAAATGGTAAGAATGATACTGATGACAATATCATTTCTATAACACTTTAAGGTTTTGCAAAGTGCTTTAAGAAATATGATCTCTCTTTATACTCACAAAAACCATGGTAGTCAGGTGCTATTATTTTCTACATTTTCACATATGAGGAAATTGAGGGAGATAGAAGTTAGGTGACTTGTACAGGGTGATTAGTATTTGAGGTCATAGTTGAGCCCAAGTCTTTCCGATTCTGAGCCTAATTCTTTACCTGTTAGATCACCTATCTACCTAAGTAAAAGTGAAAACTATTTTCAACTTTATTTATGTCCTTAGCTTCATGTTTCTTAGCTTTTTCTCCCTGACAATACTGTCACACAATGTTCTCTACTTTCTTCACTCCCATCTCGCTAATCAACACATATGTATTTAGAGTCTACCAGGCACAGTGCAAGGCAGTAGGGATGCAGTGATATAAATAGAATGGTGCTTGCCCTTAAGAATTAAGGAGTTAGGGGTGGCTAGATGGCGCGGTGACTAGAGCACTGGCCCTGGAGTCAGGAGGACCTGAGTTCAAATCCAGCCTCAGACACTTAACACAAAAACTAGCCATGTGACCTTGGGCAAGTCACTTAACCCCAATTGCCCTCCAAAAAAAAAGCAAAAATAATTAAAAAAAAAGAATTAAGGAGTTAATGCATACACGTGTAGGTATATACCAAATATTAACAAATTAAATTCAAGGAAATTGGAGGGGAGTTCAGTGCTCTGGTGGCTTAGGGAGGATCAGGAAAGACTTCATGTATGAGGTGGTGTTTGAGCTGAACTTTGAATGAAAATTAGGGTTTCTAAGATCAGAACTAAAGACAGAATACCTTCCAGGGATGGCATACAGCTGAAAGACATAGCTGATGCAAAGTCACAGAGAGGGAGCATCCTTTCTCTGAGGAGTAGCAAGAATGCCAGGCTGCCTGCATGAAAGAATTCATGGAGGGAAGTTGGAAATTGTACTTGAGAGATGGCTTTGAGCTCTTCATAGAAATACACTCTATGAGTCGATGTGCTGCAATCAATATCACCCAAAGACTTGTGACAGTTGTATCTTTATCTCCATTAAGTAATAATAATAGCTGACATCTTCACAGGCCTGTAAAGTTTATAAGGCACTTTGAATATATATCATTACATTTGTTCCTCATAACAACCTTATGAGGTAAGATATTACCACCCCATTTTGCAGAAGGGAAATCCAAGATTAAAATAATAATAGTAATGATAATAACAATAAATGCTAGTGTTCTTATAACACTTTAAGATTTCCAAAGCCCTTGACAAACATAATCTCATTTTATCCTTACAATAATCCAGGCAAGCAGGTGCTATTCTTATTCCTATTTTATCAATGAAGAGACTGAGGCAGGCAGAGGTTGTGATGTTTCCAGTGTCACATAGCAAGTAAACATCTGAGGCAGGATTTGAACTCAAGGTTCCAGATTCTAAGTCCTGTGTTCTACCCACTGCACTACCTAGCTACCTAGGAGCATGTGACTAGAATCAGAAGTAGAGGGGTCCTAATGTCAGGCCCAACGCTATTTCTACTACTTGATATTATACAGATGAATTTCTGCTTTATTTATTTTTCTAGAGACCAATGTCATGTAATAAGAATGCACTAGACATAAAATCAAGAAAGACTTGGATTCATATCCTGGATCTTATGCTAATAAACTAGGCAGCCATGACCACTCCAAGATCCATTTCCCTAGTTTGCAAAATGTGGATGGCAACATTTACACTATCTACCTCAAAAGTGAAAAAGGTGTGACAAGGGTGAAAAGGGTGCTTTGCAAATCATGAAATGCTATGCCCATGTAACTTTTAATGATGTATTTTTTTTTCTTTTTGGAGGGGGGAAGGTAGGGCAATTGGGGTTAAGTGACTTGCCCAAAGTCACACAGCTAGTTTTGTGTGTGTGTGTGTCTGTGAAGTGTCTGAGGCCACATTTGAACTCAGGTCCTCCTAACTCCAGGGTCGGTGGTCTGCTCACTGCGCCACCTACCTGCCTCTGTGATGTTATTTTATTTGTAAAATTGTCCTATTTGCTTTATCCTTGTAAACAGTTTGTTTTTACTGAGGGTGAATTGTGAGAAAGACTATAAAAAATGTTGTAATGGGATCTGTTAACCTCCTTTTAAATGCATCCTACCATGTTTCCCCGATAATAAGACACTGTCTTATTAATTTTTTTGAACAGAAAAACACCAGAGGGCTTATTTTCAGGGGAGGGCTTATTTTAATGAACATTGACAGCAATTTTAATAAACAGGTAAATGTGAACAAAAAAATGTACCTTTATTCAATAAGCAAATCACTGGGGAAGAACAGGATGACGCGCTCACTGCTGCAGCTCTGATTGGATGCAGCTCGGAGCACTTTGTGCGTTTCACAGTTGGGGGGAACCGGTGTATACAGAGGGTACCGTAATGTAGTGTGTAGTGCAGGGGATCACCTTCACTACAGTAGCAATCTAAATAGGGCTTATTTTCGGGGGAGGGCTTATTTTAGAGGAATCTTACACAGTAAGGAGAGGGCTTATTTTCGGGATAGGTCTTATTATTGGGGAAACACGGTATGCAGCTCTGTCCTGCATCAGTACCAAGAAAGAATTTTGTGGGAGGGTACAGTTGCTCTCATTAAATAGCTTATTTTCTTAATAAGTTGCCACTAAAGGTCTGACATTATTTCCCTCCCTGAAAGAACATAATGCCATATGCAAAGTTTATTTCATTATGAACTTCTACTCCTAGAATATATATTCATTCTCTCTCTAGTTCTTTCTCCCTCTCTCATTCTCTCCCTCTCCTTTTCTCTCACTCTCTCATCCCCCAAGGCATCCCAAAAGTCTTAGTGCAGTATTACAGTTTGCTAGCTTTAATAGATTAAACCTGCACTAAGACTTTTGGGACACTTGGTACATACACACATACATTATATAACTGTGCAATACATATGTTATCAAATCATAAAATGAGATCATTTTTCATATTATCTGTACCACTAAGTGACATAAGTTTTTCCACCAGAAATGCTTATTTTTTCAGCCCAGAATTTCATATAGTATTGGACTGAAACTTCAAAAAGGAACATAAAGCATGATAGTTATTTTAGTCACAGTGAAAAAAAAATATTATTTTACATAGACCTTGCTTCAGTTTCTCTCTCTTCCCCCCCCACCCCTCTCTCTCTCCTCAATATAAAGGTTAGGAACAGAAGGTCTTCATGGTAAAGCAGCTTCTCCTATAATATAGTCCAATATCTTAAATCCTGATGATAAACAGCATCACAAAACAATTAAAATGAACAGAAACATTAACTGTACTAACAATCGGCAAATGAACATTAAGGAGTAAAAAGCAAGTAGATTTCTGTCTAAAATGACAATGCCTATACTTAAATCCTTTGGGTATTGACAATTATTTTTTAAAACTTAATTTGTCTATATAGCTATGAGATAGCAGAATAGGGAAGTGAAAGCCTTGGATTTGAAGTCAGTTGACCTGGGTTCAAATCTTGCTCTGATAATTATGACATGGGTCAATTATTGAATTGGACCTTAAGTTTCCTCATCTGTAAAATGAACAGGTTGGACTTAAATAGTAAGATCTATGTTTCTTCATCTATAGATGGGAGAGTTGCCCCTCAATCTCTTTACTTTGAAAAAAAAAATGAGTTTTGCCTAGCTGAACTAAAGTCCTTGCTATCTCTTAAGCCTCTGCCTCTATTCCAGAATGTTCTCTAAGGTCCCTTCCACCTATAAATCCTGTGATTCAGAGAAATATTTTAGAACTTACTGAATCTAAAAATCTAATACATTTGCTTGTGTGTGTGTGTGTTTTGTTGCTTTTAATTTCTAAGACTTATGAGTATAGAAAGGTTGGGGGTTTTGTTCATTTGTTTTTCAATTTTTCCATTGATATTCTAACATATTCAAATCAGAATGTTCAGCAAATATAGATGGAAATTGAAACTTTCTTTTTTTTTAATTTTGTTTATTTGCTTTTTAGTTTTCAACATTCACTTCTATAAGATTTTGAGCTCTAAATTTTCTCACCCTTCTCTTCCTCCCCCCTCCCCAAGATGGCATGTAATCTGATTTAGCCTCTATATATACATTCATATTGAACATACATTTTCAAATTAGTGATGTGCTGAAGAAGAATTAGAACCAAAGGGCAAAACCATGAGAAAGAGGAAACAACAACAACAACAAAAAAAGAAAAGCATAGTATCCTTTGATCTGCATTCAGACTCTATAGTACTTTCTCTGAATGTGGATAGCATTTCATCATGAGTTAAGTCTATCAAAGTTGGTCATTGCACAATGTTGCTATTACTATATGAAATGTTCTCCCGGTTCTGCTCACTTCATTCAGCATCAGTTTATGTAAATCTTTGCTGTTTTTTCCTGAAGTCCACCTTCTCATCCTTTCTTATGGAACAATATTATTCCATTACATTCATATACCACAACTTGTTCAGTTATTCCCTCTTGGATCTTGGGCATCCTCTTGGAAAATGAGGTGCAGTTAAAATGATGAAAATAAACTGCAGTTAATTTTTTTTTCTTTTTAAAAAATTTTAATAAACTTAAGAAGGCTCTCCCCTACCCCCCCACCTCACCCCCAGCCACTAAAATTGACTAAATGAGGGTGGAGGGTGGGAGGGCCTATGAGTGATAATCTTCTTCTTCTTCAATATCTGTAGGGCCAGGGGGTGCTGGAGGGAGAGGCAGGGTGGAGGAAAAGGGGAGGAAAGGGGCTGGGGCCTCTGGAATGACATACTTCAAAGACATACTCTACTAATGTGCTATCAATCGATGGACATAGTTGATGTGTCACCACTTTTCAGGAAACTCAATTATTTCAATAACCTCATCTATCAACATAATCAAGAAGAGGAAAATATTATCAACAGAAGTCCTCTAAGTCACCAAATTTTGTGTAACAAATTCAATGCCCCAAAGTTCATACATTTGATGGACAGAAGAATCCATTGAATATTTAGAGCCTATTTTAGACTCAATTCTAACATGACTGACTGTCTGGTTATCAAACTTACAGCATATCAGGAGCAGCAAATTAAGAGGAAGAGGGCTGTTGGTACCCAGGCAAACTCACTAAAGCAAGCCCTGTCCTTGGGGTGGCAAATGGGAATAGAAGGGGGAAACTGAAAATACTTTAGGGATTAAAAAATATCACAGAATTCTTGGATAATTTGTTGTAAGGAAAAAATCATACTATATACTCTCTATACCTAGCAATCATGAGAAAATTAATTTTAGTTGTCTGTCTATACCTGCAATTTCATCATTTTGAAGAAAAAGGATATCTTCTTTATGAGTTAATATAAATAACTGGTCTGTAACATCAGAAAGATGACTCTGGGGCAGGAACAGAGGCAGAATTTGAACTGAGGTCTTCCTAACTCCAAAGTTGGCCTTCTGTCCACTCTACCATGCTACCTAGCACATTATGTTTCAAAAAAGAAAAGAAAGAAACAGAACCAAAGAACATGTATAATCAATTTTTAGAAGCATTTTATTAAAACTCATATTTTAGAAGTTAGGGTATTTCTCTTTCCTTTCATCATTCAACTCTGAAAAAATATCTACTTTCTTTGATTCCTTTTCAGTCTCTATCCTCTTTTATCTATCCATCTCATGTCTCTTATTAACCACTAGGTCTTCCTAAACATGTTCTCCATGGATCTACATGACACAGAATTCTGCTGATCATCTTCCTGCCTATACAGCTCTTCCTTATCAGTCTCTGTTACTGAACCATGATTCACATCTTATCCTCTTTGCCTCAGTTTACCAGATGGTCTTGTCTTCACAGAATCAGAGAACTTTAGAGTTGGAAGGGACTTTAGGAACCATCTAATCCAACCATATAGGCTAACGAAGAATCCCCATTATAAGGTACCTAGAAGTGCTTGTCTGGCGTCTCCTTGAATATCTCCAAGAAGGGAGAACCCACTATCTCTCGTGGCAAGCGGTTCCATTTCTGAACAATCAATTACCAGGGAATTTTTTTGTTAGTTTATTTCTCTGAAAGCAAGCCTAAACTTGCCTCTTTAACTTTCACCCACTCCTCTAGGATTCTGGTCTCTAGGGCTTAGCTGAGCTCTGTCCCCCTTCTTCTCCCTAAACTCCTTCTTTTGCTCTCCACACCAATCATGCCTACTTCCTGGAACCAATCCTCATCTGATGTGTTTCCAAGGCCTTTTACTATCCTGTTTACCTTCTTCTGGACACCTTCTAGTTTATAAATATCCTGGCACTTAGAACTGAACCCAATACTCCAGATAGTTCTGAGAAGGGCAAAGTACAGTGGGATTTCCATCTCTCTGTTCTTTTAAACTATGTCCAAATATAGCCCAATATTATAGTACCTTTTTTGACTGCCACATCCCACTGCTGACTCATATTGCAGAATTCACTAAAACCCTCTAACTCCTTTTTAGAGCACCTGTTTCTATCCACAACACCCTAATATTTGTGCAGTTGATTTTTTTTTGTGCCAAAGTGCAAGAGTTTTACATTTATCCCTCTTGAATTTCATCTTAGTGGATTGACTCCAAAACTCTAGCCCAAAGGGCAGCAAATACCACGATCTGATCCACATTGCAAAAATAATTCTTAGCTCATGGGGTCATATAAAAACAGGAACCAGGCTGAATTTGGCCTTCAGGCCATGATTTGCTAATCCTTGTTCTAGTCTCTCAAGATCCTTTAACGCTTCTAACACTGTAATTCAATGTATTATGCCTCCCAGGTTTTCATCATCTGAAAATCTGATGAACATACCATCTATCCTTTTATCTAAGTCATTGTTAAAGATGTTAAACACAGGGACAAGTAAAGATCCCTGAGATATTCCACTGGCAACTTACTGCTACTTTGACACTTCACCATTAGCAACTTTATGGCCCTGGTCTTCCACGGAAACCTGAATTTGACTATATCTAATCTTTATCTCTCCATCTTTTTTTTTCCAAAAGAATAATATGAGAGAATTTATGCAATGTTTAGATAAAATCCATGTAAAGTATAACTACTTCATTTCCCTATATTGTTCTACCTTCTATTGTTATATAACTATTTGTATTTGTATGTTTTATCTCTATTAATCAGAAGGTAACCTCCTTGGAAACATGGATTTAAACTTAAACATCTCCTTGTTTAGTTATTCTGTCAAAAAAGGAAATTATGTTACTGTCTTATGTTACCACCTTTCAATTTATTGTACTCAGATTTTATTTTTTTGCAGGTTTGTGGCAACCCTGAATCTAGCAATCTATCAGCACCATTTTTCCAACAACATGTGCTCATATCATGTCTCTGTATCACATTTTGGTCATTCTCACAATATTCAAAGCTTTTTCGTTATTATTACATCTGTTATGTTGATCTGTGATCCATGACCTTTGATGTAACTTTGTAATGGTTTAGGGCCACCACAAACATGACAAATGTTGTGTGTGTTCTGAGCGCTCCACTGACCAGCAGTTCTCCTATCTCTCTCCCTCTGCTTCAGCCTCCCTATTCCCTGAGTTACAACAATATTGAAGTTAGACCAATTAATAGCCCTGTAATGACCTCGAAGTGTTCAAGTGAAAGGAAAAGCCAATCTATTCTGCCAACTTCATTATTGTCCCATTTTAAGAAAATGCCACCCCAATCTTCAGCAACAACCACCCTGATCAGTCAGCAGATACCAACACTAAGGCAAGATCCTCCACCAGCAAAAAAAAAAAAAAAGCTTACAACTTGTTGAAAGCTCAGATAATTGTTAACATTTTAACAATAGAGAATTTTTAAAATTAAGGTATGTACATTTTTAGACATAATACTATTGTACACACTATAGGCTACAGTATATTACAAACATAACTTTTACATGTATTGGGAAACCAAAAATTCATGTGACTCTCTTTATTGTGATATTCACTTTATTGTATAGTCTATATCCAAACCTACAACATCTACAAGGTATGCTTGTATTACTTACTCTTGATGAGGTTATTTTTGTAGTCATTACTTACCCTTTTTATATATTCACCCCATCTCTTCAATGACCCTTTCAAGACTTTGCCTAGGAAATTGAATCTAAGCTCACTTGCCTACAGTTTATAAGCTTTGTTTATGAGATATTTGCCCTCCTCAAATTGTGTGGTACCTCTCCCATTTCCCATGGTCTTTTCCAATATCCCTAATGTGACATTTGCAGTCACATCTGCCAATTTGTTCATGACTTGGGGCTATAGTTCATCAGGTAACTTGAATTTAATGAGGGTGGCTAAGGGCTCTAATATGTGCTTCCCTTATTTCTACCTTGCAGTATCCTATCTATTCTTCAAAGGACAATTTTGGTGCCTCTCCCTGCAAAAAAGCTTTTTCTTATCTACCTATCATAAAAAAAGCACTTTGCATTTGTAAATCTATTTGTATAGACTTATTTGTACATATGTTGGTTCCCACTCTTACCTCCACTCCCCCCCCCCCCCCCCATAATATAAACTCTTTGTGGGCAGACATGGCTTTTTTTTCATTTGCTTCCTATAGTTCAATGGCTAGTTCATAATAAGACCTTAATGTATACTTACTGAAATTAACTGAATTCTCTAAAATATACAATGCCAGTGAAATATTCATTTTAATCCGTATAATAATGAGTATAAAAATTACTCTAATCAGTATATTTATCAGATAGGTAAATTGAAACCCAGAGAAACTTAATCATATCTGAAGCTATTCTTTCCCAAGAGCTTTGAGATGGAACCCAGTAGTCCTTATTCCTATCAAACTAAGGCACTCTCCTCTAAATCAAGTGCTGCCTTTCCGTTCTGATGTCAGTAGAAATTGAACAGAACCTCAATAATGAGCAACCCATTGTAATGAGAAGACCCATTATAAATAATCAAGTGGGTTAATAGAGGACTGCTACACTGTTAGATTACTTTATGACTGCTACTGAGCTATTGGGATGTGTATAATACTTTATGAATGCCAGGAAAAAAAAAACATTCATTTCACTGTTGTTTTTAACTTCATGTGGGCCTAACCAAAGCATCATCTGATTTAATCTTTTCTCAAGAGTAGGATGCAACTGAATTATTTTAGTAAGAACTATCAGGTTTGTAGATTACTGAAGTATAACTTTTAAAAAATTCTACTGGTTTGAAGTCTAAAAAGCATCTCTTCATCATGGGAAGTGGTTATTAATGGTTTTATGACACTAATTTTCTTTTCATCTGAATGAGGCTTAGTGACTATCAAAATAATCTTGTAATGACTCCTATCAAAGTTCACAGAGATGCTGGTATAATGATAAGATGAAATAAAAATTCTATCAATGCAAGGGTATGTTAAGAGGATAATCTATCATTTCAGTAACTGAGGATGTTCACCATGGATATTAGCAACTTGTGGGCCTGATCCCATTACTGATCAGCATGGATGGTTCAACCCCCTCCATTTCTGACTGTTGCCAGTTGTTTACCATGTTGGCATAAAACATAGTGTAGACATTTGATCAACTTTGGCCCAACTACAAGGACTACCAAGCTCTAGTGATCCATCAGGCTTAGCCACCCCATGGGAGGGATTCTAAGCATGTAGCCACGATTAGCAACTCTGAGTCTCTTAAAGGATAACACCAAAAAGATAATAACTAGATATGTCATAGATATTCTTCTACCTAGTCTAGACCCTTGAGTTTACACAGAACATAGGGGAACAGCTCCAAATGCTACTGGCATCAGTATCTTTTCCCTCTTTTAGACGTTTTAGACATTTTCCCCTCTTTTTTGACCTTCCCTAAAGTGTGATCAAAATGCAATTTAATTGTGGCTTATTATTATAGTTAATTGAAATTTTCCCTTAGACAGGCTTAATAAATTCTTCTTCCTTCCTCTGTTTCATCCTTTCCTTTGTTATTGTGACATTCATTAAATTCATTACATTAAATTGGTATGAAACTATTTGCATGTGTATTTTTTAACTTTATTAGTGAGAAGTTCCCCTTGGGGAAATTGTCTTAAACTTGAATATATTTTAATCCTTAGAATGGCTGGGATGGGTGCCATATGCACAGTATTTCCTTAAAAATTATTTTAGAAGGGTGGCTAGGTGGCACAGTGAATAGAGCACCAGCCCTGTAGTCAGGAGGACCTGAGTTCAGATCTGACCTCAGACACTTAACACAAAAAAATAGCCGTGTGACCTTGGGCAAGTCACTTAACCCCCATTGCCCTACCTTCTTCTTCCAAAAAAGCAACAACAAAAATTTATTTTAGAAAAATTTTGAGTGAATAAAATACCTAGAACTTCACATGTCTAATTAATGAAAACCTGTAGGAAAGAATTTTTTTCACATGATTTCCTACTCAAATCACCTTCTCTCTCCTCTACTGACCTTGTCTTTAACTACATGCCTTCTGTTTGCTATCCAAATAGAGTATTGAGTCTGTGTAAAGCCAAGCAGGAGAAGCTTTCCAGAGGACTGCTGCTGTGAACAGCTTCAAGGTTCTGATTATAAAGTATCATGAATTCTCTATTTATTCAGTAACAAACTAAGACAAAACATTCACAGAAAATCAAAGTACAGCATTCTCAATGTTATAACTTCACAACTTATCACTAAAATGGCCACATAGTTTTCAACAAAGTGGTCACATAGTTTTAAGCAAAAGATAACATTCATTTAGTAACTCAATCATTTAGTAAGTTCTTAATTCAATCATCCTTCAGGAGGCAAGCCTCCTTAATTGATACAAAGTACAAAAGTCAAAGTTCTCCACTTCTAGGTCACATTGTCTTAATCTCTTCAGTCAAAATTCCTCTTTCTCCTTAATTGGAGAAGTCCTTAACTCAATCATCTAAACGTAAAGGTCAAAGTTCTCTACCCCTAGACCACAATAAATCATGATCTTCTCAGTTTGCATTAAATACCCAAGCAGTATTTGTACTTTTCATCTTGACGTGAGGCAATCTCTCAGCTTCCATGGTTCCTCTTCCATGGTCCCAGCTTCTGCCCAAATCTAACCAACTGCCACCTGGGTTGAAAGGCAAACAGTTCTCAGTTCTTTGTCCAGCTTCTTGTGCAGTTCCTGTTCCATATTGAAGCTCACAGTGTCTGGTACTCCTCAAATCCTTCATAGTTCCTGTTTCTGGGAAGAGAAAGCTTAACAAAGCAGCAATCACATTCACACACATTGCTGGCATCCTCATCAATTCATCAATTCACTTTCTGCCTGAGAAATCAGCATCGACCCAATAACAAGATCTGAGAAAAAAGTAACATCAAGAAAGACAAAGTATCAGCACCACGGTCATACTTCCTCCCAGTTCTCCTGTCTTCTCACTTCTCAGTTCTTGTTCCTGGCAGTTCTGGCTGGCTGTCAGAAGTTCTCAGCAGCTCTCAAAAGTTCTGTCACCACAAGTTCTGTTCTCAAAATCTTCTCTCTTCTCATTTCTTACTTCTTCTCAATCCTTTTCTTAGTTCTCAGTTCAGTTCTCAGTTCTCTCCACAGTACACATAGTCAATGCAGCAAACACCCACATTCCCAAGCCGTCAGAACAAAACAGGCTTCCTCAAGCAAGGATCCTCCTCTCCTCACTCAAGGTAGCTCCTCAGCCTCTATGCTGCTTGCTCCCAGAAGTTCTGGTTCTTTAGCTTGGGCTTTTTTTATATTAAAGTATTAGCTCCTCCCTGTTCCAGCCCCTCCTGTTACATCAATGAGTCCATCCCACTGTGGAATTCAAGTTCTGGGTCTTAATACTTGACATAATCATGAACTTGGAACAAGGTTCTAAGTACCTGTTTGATAACAAATGCAAGGGGCAGGAAAGATCTTCGAATTCTCATTACCATTACAGTCTGGATGGAAGATCTCTACTACTTTAAAACTGGTGATATTGTAGTAAAGGACTCTGAAATGTCAGTCTGGGATAGGAAGAGCCCAATTGTTTTAGGTTCAGAGGACATGGCTTCAAAGCCTGGTTCTGGCATTTACTACCGGTATGACCTCAATCTGTCACTTAAACTTACTGGTGTCAGTTTCTTCAACTGTAAAGAACTGCAGTTGTATTTATTGACCTTCAAGGGTACCACATTATCTGAATCTATGATTCTGTGGATATTTATTCAAATGCTAACTCTGCCAGTAAATTGTGTGTGTGTGTGTGTGTGTGTGTGTGTGTGTGTGTGTGTAGTCTTAGAAAACCTGGGACATAACACATCAAGCTCTGCTATCTTACACTATATCTTGAAGTCTGTCCAAGTTCATGTTTATTGTTTCCCTGACACTACCTATCTATTTCATTCTCTGCCATCCCTTTCTCCTTTTGCCCTCAATCTTTCCCAACATCAGGGTCTTTTCCCATGACTCCTATCTTCTCATTATATGGCCAAAGTATTTAAGCTTCAGCTTTGGTATTTGACCTTCCAGTGAATAGTCTGAATTAATATCTTTAAGTATTGACTGGCTTGACCTCCTAGCTGTCCAAGTGGCTTTCCAAAGTCTTCTCCAGTACCACAATTCAAAAGTGTCAATTCTGTAGCACTCAAACTTCCTTACAATTCAACTCTCACAGCTATGGAAAAACAATAGTTCTGACTATACAGACCATTGGCAAGGTGATGTCTGTTTTTTTAATATGCTGTCAAGATTTGTCATACTTTTCCTTCAAAGGAGCAGGTGTATTTTAATATCATGGCTGTGTTCATAGTCTGCAGTGATCTACCTACCCTACCAAAGGGTTATCATGAAGATATAAGGAGATAATAAATATAAAGAAATTTTAAAACGCTAAGTACAGCACAAGAATGCTATATGATTTAGGGCCTTTTATTTTGTGTTTGCCTTTTTAAAATTCATATTTACAGATTCCTTCCCAGTGAATCTGTTTCTAATCATAACCCTTACGTGCCTCTGAATTCCAAGTTTACGAAGATTATGGCAGATGCTACCTCAAGATCCAATGTACACAAAAAAATTAGAAACTGGAATTTTTGGGGACAACTGTTTTGTTTCTTAGAAGGGCAAGAAGGAGATTTCATTGTCACTGTCACTGTCATTTTCATAAGAGTTTTAAATAATGAATTTAAGCTAAAAATCATAAGATTTTTCCAAGATAAAATATATTTTTATCAATGTCTCTCAAATGTCCCTTTAGTTATCCTATCCATATATACACATTACTAATCTTGATATTTCTGATATCTCTGTTTTCAGCTAGAAAATGCAAAAACCTAATAGCTCATGAAAACAGAGTCAACTTTTCACTTCAAGATTGTTGTAAAAGGGTAATATCTTCACATAATCACTAAACTCATTTTTGAACATGAATGACCTCTTTCATCTCATCAACCTTGTAACTCAATGTACTCAGTCTTTAAATTCTCTTTAGTCTCCACAGAGATCAGTCAACCTCAACATGTTCTTGTAGACTGCCCTGACCCATGTCTAAACATGTTTTCATTTCATGCCTTTCAGCAGGAGGTCATGGAGTTATGGAGCAGATGCAACAGAGCCTGACGGGTCTTAGAAATACTAACAGGGGTTGAAAGCTCCCAAATCAGTCCTGAATCTAACCCCTGCCAATATTAGCAGAATTTATACTCTTTTTGGTGGTATATGCAAAATGATTTTGGTAAGACTAGCCTACTTCCCAAAAGGCTTCAGTTCATTTCAGAAAACCATCATCATTACCTTTCCTTTAGGAAGATTGCTTGATGGATAAATGATTGAGTGAAGGCAAAGTTTCCACTGGACCCTGGAGCTGGTCACATCCTCATTAATGGTACTTTAGGAAAGCCATATCTCTGCTTTTATAAGCTAGGTCCTTCCTTAAAAATGTCCTGGTATAGAGAAATCTTATACACTGATACTTTCACTGAAATTTAATCCTTTGAAAGTTTAAAAATAAGAACACTAAAATAAAATTGAAATGCTGGAATTGTCATTATTAAAGGTAAATTTATAGGACTTAATTTTAGCAAGGATTTATTAAACACCTACTATATGCAAGGCACTGACTACAAAGATTACAAAAACTAACTCTTGCTTTTAAGAAACCTAGATCATAGAAGGTACAAGAAGGGACCTGAGTGGCCTTCTAGTTCAAGCCCCTCACCTAATGCATGAAGAAACTGGGGCCTATGGAGATTGAGTGATTTAAGTGACTGAGGTAAGATTTGAATACTAGGCTTCTTGTCTCAAATTCATTGTTCTTTCCAATGCGCCAAGTTAAGCTAACCTCATATTGAATCAATTGACTGTGTTATATTCAATTTTGAAAAAGAAGATTTTTGGAGAGAAATCTGATAACATTCACTACTGTCATGAGTGGATTAATGCTAAGGTTTGGTAATATTACAATTTAATGCTAATAGGGTCAATGTCTATTTCTAGAAACAATCAACAATCTCTTCTAAATTATAGTTGTGTTTTCCAGTGCTGCTATAATTAATGGTCTTGAAACATTCCTATTATAAGACTCTATTTTCAAGTGCTGAAAACTTTAAATAATTTTTTAAAAAAATAATTATTTTTAAAAATCAATGAGGCTATTCTTACGTTACAGAAGTAAAAAGTTGCTTTGGGGTAATTTTTGAAAAAGTCACCTTTCTTTTCCAATCTGATAATTTTAAGAAGTACTGTGTCTTTTCCATTTGAAAAAAATATAATTTAATTTTACAGGCCGTTACTCTATAAGTAGACCAATTCATTTTAAAGGGATAAGGTGAAGTATACAAACGACATTATTAGGATTGCCACTAACCACTTTTGAACTGTGGATAGTTTTACATAAATAAATCTGTCCTAAATTGGATACGGAGCTAGCATTAAATGAATGATAGGTATAAGTTACATGTTATTTCTTTAATGTAAAGTACAATGTAAAACAAAAGCATTTAAAATGTCACTGAAATGCCCCTGCATTAATTACTGGAAATAATGTAGATAAAAGCTCAATTCATTAAAATAGTCCTAGTTTTCACTTTAAATTCCCTTCTAAGCTCTAGATCCTATGAAATTATTCTGTTG
Source organism: Petaurus breviceps papuanus (assembly GCF_028583685.1). Lineage (NCBI taxonomy): Eukaryota > Metazoa > Chordata > Mammalia > Diprotodontia > Petauridae > Petaurus > Petaurus breviceps. The sequence continues at coordinate 9,893,050 of NW_027187323.1, forward strand.
TCTAGTCATTTAATCATTTGTTCATGAACCCATGGACCATACTTTCCATTGTGTTTTCTTGGTAAAGATACTAGAGTAGCTTACCATTTCCTTCTCCAGTGGATTAAGGCAAACAGAGGTTAAGTGATTTGCTCAGGGTCACACAGCTAGTAAATATCTGAGGCCATATTTGAACTCAGGTCAGGCCAAGTGCTCTATTCACTTATTCACTGAACCATGTAGCTGCCTCCTATGAAATTATTTAAGTAGTTTAAAATTTGTTATCTCATTTAATCCTTACAACAACCCCCAGGAATTAACATTGTGAAGTCTAAACATAGTCTAGGAGAGTTAAGTAACTTCCTTGAGAATATGCAGCTAGTAAATGGCAGACTCAGAATTAAAATACAGGTCTCTTTACTACTAATTCTTTGCTCTTTCCATTATAATGAATGCAAATAGTAATTGTTTCTCTTTTAGCAAGCTGCTCTGGAGGGTTTCCCCCTTCCTGTTTGATATGTTTTGTTTTGCTTTGTTTGTTCATTTTTAGTAAAGGAGCCATCCTTTGACCCACTTCTTAAAGAGGCCTATTCACTGAATGGGTGTTGCCTCACTCAAAGTGAGAACTGGTTTAAAAATGCCAATGTGACCCACTGCATCCTGGACCATCCCCAATCATCCTGATTGATATCTGGCCACTGGACCCAGAAAGCTCTAGAGGAGAAAGTAAAGCTGGGGACTTGGCATGGCCCTCCCTCCCTCAGACCCAATTCAATTTCAAGTCATGTCACCATCTTTCTAATGTCAAGGTCCTCTTCAAGAACAAAGAACAAGCCACATAAATAATGCGTGCCCCCTCAGGTATTTCAAACCTTATCCAGGGTCCTTAAGTTCCCAAAGAATACTTATAGGAGTTAAATTATTACTTGATTGAATGAGGTTACTAAGTTAATTGCAGGCCTGGAATGAAAACCTGTGTGTATTGGCTTCAGGTGTTCCATGGCAAGAAGCTACTATATTTCTGTCACCAAAATTCAAACCTACAACTCTCATTATGGGCTGAGCATTTCTACTTGGATGCTCCATTATTGTCTCAAATCTAATGTACATAAAACTGAACCATGAATAATAATTTTTCCTTCTGCCTTTCTAACCATTACTTTTCAGTGACTTTTTTTTGTTGCCTATAGGCTACATGTGCCCCTCCAGGTCCTCAAGTGAAACCTTTCATGGCATCTGAACTTCACAGAACAATTTTTTCAGATTCAGTCAAAGGACCCCACCTGAACCTACAGGACCACATATTGCCTCAAGGCTGCAGGTTCCCCACCCTCGCTGTGTACATCTATAGTTCTGGGATGTATTGTCTTTTCTCTCTTAGGCCTCTTTTTAGTGATCATATCTAATCTGCTCAATTATCTATTCATATTTATTCATCTCTCATATTTCTTCATAGGTCCATTCTTATATGGCCAATTCTCTACTACAGATTAATGCCTGAATTCCTATAGGCATCTCAAATACGATGTGCCTAAAACAGAGCTCATCCCCTTTTTACCTCTTTCAAACTTCACTATTTCTTTCAAGGAAACTACTATTTGACCAATCACCAAGGTTCATAACCTTAGACTCCTGCCCAAGTCATAACCTCTTGACTCTTCTCACTTCTTTACCCTGTAGATACCTCTTTCTGTCTCTAGCTCTATCACAACTAAATTCTAAATTCTCTGAGTAAAAGCATAGAGTTGTATATATAGTAGGGATCCATCATCAAATACTTGATATTAACACACATAAAAACTCATTTTAAATGTCTATTCAGTATCATAATCCCTCTCCAAATAAGCAAACCAAATAAAATTATTATTTTACTGATTTTTTCCCTTTTTTTAAACCTCCTTGTGATTGATTGGGTCTGTAGGCATAATCTTACACTTTAAAAACATGATTCTGATGACTACATAGTCTTGGTTTTGAGAGTTCCAGCATCAAGTTATCTCTCCCAGTCTTTTGTGAGTACATTTCTAAGGCAGAAAAAGGAAACCTCATACACGTGTTGTGTACTGTCACCCTCCTAGGCACAACTGAGTAGGTGATGCTTTTGTATCTTTGCACATGGAGCAGTTTCCCAACAGAGTTTTAAGCCCCCTAAATGGTTATGGTGCTGACTGCCTTCTGCAAAGATTTGATATTCATCAAACAGACAAAGTGTACATTTAATACTCACATGAGGGAATACAGAATGCCTTTCAATACATCAAACTCCTAAACCTTTTACATCTTTCATTTTTAAGCTACATGGATTTTGATTTGTACAATTTTAAAAATATTCTGAAGCCTAGTCAATCTAACACTAAAAAGCACTGTTGCACAGTAAGAAATCAAGAAATACAATTCAGCAAACCTGGTATAGTTGGTCCCCGGGGAAGCTTTTTTCCAATTCTGTTTGTCATAGCCCAGATCCATCATGTCATGCTAGCCTAACTTACTACTACTGTCTTTTTTTTTTTTGGCACACTCCAACTATTTTCTGTTAAACTAGTGCTGTCACAAGAAAACATATAAAAATGCTCTTTTGCAAACATACTGTTTGGTTCTCTTACTGAACTCTCCAGAGCTACAGATTTCTCTCACTGTCTTTATCAGGGGTGAATGTTGACAGATCACTGAACCTTACTGTCAATGGTGACAGGCTTAAAGCTGTTTTGTGCAAGGTAGAGAGAAAAAAAAACAAAAAAGGTTTCTGTGTCTTGCATCTAGAAGGTCCTTGATTCAACAACAAAGGCTTATGTTCAAAGATGATTAGCTTAAAGGCATTTCAGAGAATTTTGATTGTAGCAGCAGTTGGGTGTCTTGCTACTGGGTGAAATATGTATTCCCCTGAGAACAAAGGCAGCAGCAACCCTCTTCTGCTGAGATGGCAACTTTAATAATTCTATGTATTTATCAGTATTTGTGTCGAGATCTTAGGGATTTTTCCCTTCAGGTGAAGCTGAAGGTAGATGGAATAGATAGGGTCTTAAACAGTCCCTCGGAGATATACACAGAAAAAAAAATGTCCCAAGTTATCTAGGGGAATGAAAGAAAAGATTCCTACGGGTGAAAATACACAGAGCATAGAAAAATGCCTGCAAGGTTTCTAAAGAGAAGAGTGAGTGGCCTTTAGCTTATTCATAAAGCCTCAAGATTACACATCTCTCTCAAAAACCATAAAGCATTTTTTTAAAAAGTTTGAATCAAAATAAGTGAAATGAAATCTTATCTCCTACAAAGTTGAAGCAGCAAAGTACAAATTAATTTTTTTTAAATAAACAAGCTAGATGTGCTGTTGCCATGGATTCCCCCTACATAACAGTGCTACATATTGGGTACGTGACTCCAAAGGGAAAATGAATGGTCTGTAGTGATGGGTTGTAGTATGCTGGCAAGATTCGATGGAATGCAAATACATGAGCAAAAACTCTCTCAGTGGCCTGTGGCCTGGGATAACACCTTCTGTCACCACACAAGGTGCATCTTCAGTAATCATCCAGTTGAATGAGGTTCTTTATTGTTACCACGGGCACTGACATCATGGTGTGTTTCTCTGTTCTCCCTATAAAGAGCCATGAGGATTAACACAGCATGTGGTGTGGGTACATCACTTCAAGAACCACTGGGGAAATGCAGGACATTTTTAGTTAGAAAGGTTTCCAATTAATGGTTTGGTGGAATCTTCTGACATGTGAAAGGACTGAAAGACCATCTGAAGAAACATGAACTACAAGCATGCTTTACTAAGGTGACATGTCCCTCGGGAAGATTTTGAGACAGCCTTGGATATGAAAAAGGATAGAGAGAATTAACCTCCCCTGCAGTGGGGGTGGGGAGAGGAGAAGGTAGATTGGGTTGAGAAAATTCTCTCACAGTGGAAGGGATCCAACTTTATTGGCCAATAAATAATTTTCTCCCAAGCATGTTTTCTTTATCATTCTGATCAAATTATTTTAGCTAAATTCTAAGATGATTCATCTTTAAATAGGATTTTGTTCTCTTACAACCCATTTTCTTTTCCTGTTTGTTTCTGATGTTGAATTTAAATGCCACAATATGTGGTATCATTTCTTTTCATGATGACAGGTTGATGTGAGATTTCAAGTCTACTGTGAAATCAAGCAAAAGAGAAGTAGTCGAACTTAAAGAAATGAAGAAAGTATTCATTATATAGTGATTCAGAGTAAGGTAATTAGATTTAAATGTGGGCATATTTTTTGATGATGTCAAAAACAGATTTACTTCACAAGAATAAAGATATTGGACCACTGGGTTATACTTACCTGAGCCAAAAGTAAGAAAGACAAGCACAGGCACATAAAATGGATCTTAGTGATAATGACTAGTTATACCTGTAATTTCATTTATTTAAGGAATTCCTGGTAGGGAAACTCCCTCTACCAAGGCAGGTCAAAACAGTGTCTGCAACTCATAGCCTCAGAGAGCTATTGAAAGCATTGAAAGATTAGGTAACTTACCCAGGGTTAGAGGCTAGCTTACTATCTATAACAACTGTGTGAGAGGCTAGCTCTTCATCTACAACAGTACATGTCTCTGCTGAGTAAATAATAGAATTTTAAAATGACAGAATTAGTATGGTGTTGAGCTTAGAGACCATCTAAGCATTACTATATTATCTTGTTTGAAATCTTCATTCTCCCCTCTATTCTCTTTAGTGAGGAGTTTAGAAGATAGAAAATAATCTTTCCCTTTGTTTTCATTTAGCTCTACTCACTTATCTTCTCTGCTTCTCATTCCTTCTTTAATTACCAGGCTCTATATCTTTCCCAACTAACGACACACATTCTCACTTTCTTTAACCTTTATGCTTTTATCCTAGTCACTGCCATTTAGCCAGAAAAATAAAAAAGATGAAGAAATATGTGATAGAGTCATGAAGTAACTTCACACAATCAGGGATTGACAGAGGTAGAGATTAGAACAAGTTCTCCTGATCCTCAGTCCAGTAATTTTTTTTTTTTACTATTTTCCATCTGTGTGTGTGTGTGTATGTACTTATTTACAAATTATGTAATGATTGCCCCTTTTGGGTACACAGTTGAGCTGTTTCCAGATTAGGTAACAAGTTCTGAGTCCATAAGTTTGGAATCCCTTTATCCAATACAACAATATGGTCACCCTCTAACCTGGGGTCATTGCTCTCCAAGGATTCTGGGTATCTTCACTAAATTATAATCGATGTCTATATGCAAATAAAGCTGACCTCTACTCACCCATCAAGAAAAGGATTATCTTGAGACCCTTGTACCCAGTTTCTACTGAGTTAAAATGTTCTATTCTGTCTAAAAGTCTTCTCCCTACTACTTAGATGTCTAACCTCCACTGGGCTCTACTTTTGTCTCAGATTTATTAATATCTTATGGCTCTGCTATCAAGTACCTACTATAGTCATTTAGCTCATTATCACAATTATCGACACAGCACAAATATTTTAAATTCTCTGATACATGCAACAAGAGCTAGGAAACAATTCACCACAAAGGTGACATGGCAACATACAATCATAAAATTAGAATCAGAAGATTTTTTCCCCCAAATTTTGTTTAAATATAAAGTGTTCTCAAAGGCCATCTAGCCCAGCTCTCTCATTTTGCATTTTACATTGAGGTCAGAAAAATGACAGCTAGGGACATTTACTAACTTGTCCAAGATGACAAAAGTATAAAGCATGAGATGTGGAATTTGAACCCATGTTCTCTGACTACAGAGACAATGTACCAAGTATAGTTCGGTATTGGAGTCAATTTCTTTTCAGGATAGTTGTATAGACATCTGGGAACAATAGTCAGAGAATAACATAGCCTAGATAAAAGGGCGGTGTTTGCTCACTTGGACTATGATGACCAGAAGTCTATATAGCTCATCTGGAACTTTTTCATAACTCAAAGAGAAATTGCCAGACTGCTGAACATATGACCATTTGTGTGTGTGTGTGTGTGTGTGTGTGTGTGTGTGTGTGTGTGTGTGTAAGAGGTAGGGGCGGGAAAAGAAATAGAACTAGAGAGAAGACCAACTGTAAGTTGAAAATGTAATAAGGTTGGGGCAGCTAGGTGGTGCAGTGAATAGAGCACTGGCCCTGGAGTGAGGAGGACCTGAGTTCAAATCCGGCCTCAGATTAGAACTTAACACTTACAAGCTGTGTGACCTTGGGCAAGTCACTTACACCCAACTGCCCCCTCCAAAAAGCAAAAAAAAACCCATAAATGCAAATGTAATAAGGTAAAGGAGTGTGTAGGTGAAGAGAGGAGAAGGCTAATATATAACTATAATTTCAGCTTTACTTTAAAAGTTATATAATATTTGTTATAGAAAAAATTCCTTCAGAATTTTGTACATTATGGATTTTTATTTCAAATTTCAGATACTTTTTTATGCTTTTGAAATAAAATTTTTAAAATATTGTATGGTAGTAAAATCAATCTATCTATACTTTAAAAGGCATATAATGGCCCAATCTTACAGCTTTTATGTATATCTAAAGGCTTGTTCAAACAAGTGAAAGCTACTGCTTATATTAGGACTGGCAAGAACAAGACCAACATGTATTTATGGACTGATTCCATCTGTATGGAACACGCAGATCTCACTCTAAATATAGGCTTCCAGAGTTTTGAAATGCTTGTGTTTCAGAAATCTGTAGAAATCTGTAACTGATATAATATTAAGTTGGACATTTTTCTTTGACTGATTTTTTAAAAGATACAAATACTTTCCCTGACAAATCTTATATGTTAAACTAATTAAATAGTGAGCATAGAGTACATTGAGGGCAACTCAGAGAAACTTAAGAGATTACAATGTCATTGTATTTCATAATTCCCATTTCCAACTTGGATCTTACAGATGTCTGCTTCCAATCAAATACATTGGCAACCCATTCTGGGTGAAGGGACCATTTTATATATAAAAGCATTTCCAAACAACACAGTACTTCTGATATGCAACATCAAATTACAAATAGCAATGCCTTGCCCATTTGCAGGAAGCATGACCTGTATCCTGGGAGTCTGGTTGATGGTCTTGTCAAGTTTTAATCAGTTTTGTGTATGTTGATGCTAAGTTTCTTTTCCTTCATCATTTCCTTATGTTTAGATAGTGGACTTCACAGTACCTTATGGAAATCACATTGGATTAAATTAAAAAAAAATCTCATGGCTCTTGTAAGTAACAGTTCAGTTTTCATTCTTCAGTTCTGAGAAGTACTAAACAGATTAGATTTTCCTCCAAATTTTATGTAAAGGGTTTATTTTCTTGTGTTTTTTATTAGCATATCTCCTTATAATGCCCCCCAAATCCTACAAGGAGTCATGATATGATAGTCCTTCATATCAAAATAAAATGGGCCAATTTTAGGAACTAATTACAATGTGGCCCAAAAAAGTTATTTAGGTACCTAGATTATACAAACACTTCTCTTCCTCTACTCCCCACCTCACCTCCTGCAAAAAATAAAGATGCATTCCTAATATTTGAACTGAAATCTACTGTCTTTTATCTGTCAAGAACCTTATACATACCAGTATGAAGCTTACAGTAGAAAAACGACTCAAGAAGCTCATGAAACATCGCTGATCATTTAAGGAGGATCAGGACCATTTTTGTACGATGTAGTTTCCTATTTCATTGATACCAAGTTACCTCAAAGGAGAAATATCTTAATCTTAGGGCCATAGGCTCTAGCCTTGTGTAGAGCGTTCCATTGAGAGCTTATGCTCCTCTTTAGCTCAGTTGGTAAGAGTACCAAATGTATTAGAGGAGTATTAATTAGAGGAACCAAATCTCTCCATGCTCTAAGTATTCACATCTAGCCAGTCAGTCACCTGTCAGTAACATGAGGCAGTCAGTGGCGCTATGGGCCTGGAGTCAGGAAGATCTGAATTCAAAGTCAGTTAATGTGATCAGGGCTATGAGATAGCTTGAAACAAAATTACAAAGTTGGAAGGGACCTTAGGGATGAGAACTAGGAAACACCATTATTTTGGAGATAAAATAGGAAAATCGGGCCCCAACAGGTTAAATGACTCGATTGAAGCCACATAATTAGTGGCAGAGCCAGGCTTTGAACACAGTTTTCCTGATTTCTCCTCTGATTTTTGTCCACTGCGCCATCCTCTCTGTCATATCATTCCACAGTTACAAAAGAGAATGTCCAACCTCATCTAGATGTAGTGAAAAAATGTTGCTCTATGTTGTCAAAGGGACTTTCTGAGCTAAATGTGTGGAAGGATCACTACAGATATTCGCCTCAATTGGGGGAAAAATATGAAAACACTCTAAGTTCATGTTCTGTGCCAATGGTATCCAGTAATACCATCTTCACTTACAAAGCAAATTCTAGTATATCTTTAAAAAAATTTTTTTTAGATGTGGTCCTTTCTCTTTGTGGCTCCTAATGAGGCATTGAAGTATTAAAGGAACTAAAACTCTCCATGCTCAAAGTATTCACAATTAGCTAGTCAGTCACCTGTCAGTAACATGAGGCAGCCAGTGGCTATATGGGCCTGGAGTCAGGAAGATCTGAGTTCAAATTCAGCCTCAGACATTTTCTACTTTTGTAAACCTGGGCAAGTCATTTAACTTTTTTTTTTAAGCAATTGGGGTTAAGTAACTTGGTCAAGGTTCCATGGCCAGTTATTTCTGGGTGTGGTGCTGAGTATCTGAGCCCGGGATTTGATCTCCAGGTCATCCCGACACTGGAGCTGGTGCTCTTACTCCCTGTGCTACCTGGCATCCCCGTCACTTAACTTTTGATTGCTTGACAAAAATGGATCCACTAGAGAAGGAAATGGCAAACCATTCCAGTATCTTTGTGAAGAAAACCCCAAACAGGGCCCTGAAGGGTCAGAAATGACTGAAATGACTGAACAACACCTGACAGCAATAGCTTAAGACTGACCATTAAAGAGACCTACCAATCTTATACCCAAGTAATAATAAATTGTGGTGTGTGTGTGTGTGTGTGTGTGTGTGTGTGTGTGTGTGTGTATAATCCTATAAGGGCCTGGGCACTCAATTTATACTTACCACAATTTTGCTCCAGTAAATTTATCACTTTGATAAGTATGTATGTTCTCTCAAATACAAGGCCCAAAGATTTTGTCATTAGAGATTATTTTCTACTACAACAGCTTCAAGTTGAGTATTTATTATCTGAAATAGTAGTGGTTATATTTGGCCCAGGGGGGGAGAAATCATTCCTAAGTCTTATTTTGAAGGAGTGCACATGAAAGCAACATTTTCTCACATTGTAAAATTTATTCCAACTTAAAAATTGAGAAAAATATTAAGTCCAGTGATGCTCAAAAGAAAGATTAATTTTCAATTTGAAATAAAGTGGAGTCAGTGACTAAATGATCTACATTTCTGACAACTTATAGATAAAATTCATTCATTCTTTCAATCATTCAGCCATATTTTGGGGATACCTACCATCTGCCCTTACTATCTTATGCTAGGTTCTATTGGGATAAAAATTAATACGTCATCAAATAAAAATGTTATAGGTGAAAATGACTTTAGAAGATATCTAGACCAATAATTTCAATTTATCGTCAAAGAAACTGAAATAGAATAATGTGGGTATACTGGAAAGAAATCAGCTTATTAAAAGATGCTTCCAGAGAATGGAATTTAGATTTATGAACAAAAGCTACAGATATTAAAAATATATATATATATATATATATATATATATATATGTGTGTGTGTGTGTGTGTGTGTGTGTGTGTGTGTGTGTGTGTGTGTGTTGTCAGAGATGGACTGTATCTTACTTACAAGGACTATAAATGGTACATATATACCTGGATAATTGTAATTCTAATCAAGAGAGTTTTAAATGGAATATAATAAGAAAGTTGGGGTGGGCAAAAACTGCTCACATACATACAAAAGCTATTTATCAGAGAGTAGGCTTGGCAAAGACCTCAGAATAAACTTGGAAAGATCCAGTAATTCATAGGAAACAAAGAAGAGAAGGTATGAACTATAGTCATAAGATTTTTAACTGGAAATTATATGAGAAGATTAAGCCTTACCTTCTCTTTTTACAGATTAAGAAATAATCCTAGAGAGATTAAATACCTTGTCCAAAGGAAAAAGGTAGGATACAAATCACACAGGGGTAGAGCTCAGATTTGAACTCACTTCCTCTGATGTTAAATTGCCTGACTCTCCACTCTAATATACAAATGCACTACATAGCTTCAAAACAATAAAGTGAAATTAACACAAGAACATGAAACTGATCTTGGTGAGATTTAGTGGGATTTGAATTATGCTTAGAATATTGTACTGAGGGGTGGCTAGGTGGTGCAGTGCATAGAGCACTGGCTCTGGAGTCAGGAGGACCTGAATTCAAATCCAGCCTCAGACACAACACAAAAAACTAGCCATGTGACCTTGGGCAAGTCACTTAATCCCAATTGCCCTACCTTCCCCCTCCAAAAAAGCAAGAAAAAAAGAATATTGTATTGAGAGTATATAACTTTTTCCAAAAGGAACAAATTAAATAAAAGGGGTAGTGGGTGAATACTGTATATCACAAAGATATATTTCTATGAAGAAATCTACAAAGAGAATGGAGAAGTATGGAGGACTGCATTTGGGAGAGGATGAATGTTGGGTTGGGGAGCGCAGTGGCTGAAAAAGAGTATTATGAGAATATTCTATTTATCACCCTGTCAAATGAAAAAATAGGTGAATATTTGTGGATGCATGTCATGGAGCTGTTAAAGAGACATGATGTTGTGAGTGATTAAAGATGTATAATGGTCTGGACACCAATTAGAACTCTCTGTTAAAGACAAATTCTTGTTTTGCTATAATAACTTCATTCCTCATAAAAGAAAGGAAGGAACAGGTGCTGCTCTGAAATTGACAGTGACTAAATAGAAAATAGTTACTTAAGTAGAAATTATGGAAACTTTGGAGGAAGTAACTATTTTAAAGGTCATGAGGTAAGGAATTCAGTTTTAGTTGTGTTAAGTATGAAGTATATTATATTCAGTGGGCATTTAGTAATAAACTGTTAGAACTTCTAAGAGAAACCAAGGTTGAGTTTGGGAGTCATCTGGACAGAAAAGATGGTTGAAGCCATAAGGAGGGATGAGTTTTCTGAAGGAGAGTATACAGAGAGAAAATATCTGTCAATCAAGCATGGACTGAGTCCTGGGAAGTTAGAGGATAGAATAAGAGATGCCAGAATGACAGAAGGATGGGTGAGAAAGGTAGGAGGGGAAACAAGAAATACATTTTATCAGATGCCCAAATTGCTTTGGGGTTATTTGACATTTTTCTAAGATTAATAAAAACTGGGAAATAGAAAAAAATTCCTAAAGTCAGCATCACACTATTTAGCATTAAATATCATTATAGCTGGAGACAGGAGGATTTTGTGCTACAGGATAGCAATCTTGCAGGCTGCTTTTGAAATATTTGCCTAAATTCCAACTTGTAGTATAGGATATCAAATATCAGTAGCCAGGAAGCAAGAAAACATGGTCAGAAAAGAATATTAATGTCTATCAGGATGTGAAAACATGACTTACAAATATATAGTAAAAAAAAATTCTCATTTTTTTTTCCCTTACTGATAGCTAATCCTGAGATACCTGAACTGGGTGTTTGATTTATTTCACTTGATGCTAAAAATGAACAGGTCACCACCAATTCTTCCATAGGCCTTTGCAAACATGGGGTAGCCCCTCTATGAGTTTTACATTTCCTTTCTCTCAGCCTGACAGCTTCAAATTAAATGAATATTGTGCATTCAGGAAAGCTGTGAGAGTGGAACAGTGTGAAACTATTGATCTTTTGCATTGCGAAGTTTCACAAGTCCTTGCAAAAATTTGCAAGTTTGCTGCAGGGTGAAGTTTGACCAATTTTAGACATGGATTGAATGCTTTTCCCTTGAAAAATGTTGGCAAGTATTTTCCTTGGGGGTGAAAAAAAAGCAAATTGTCAAATCATTTGGGCATAGAAAGTCATCAAATTTATGGGGCGAGTGGCAATTCATCCTCTCTGTTTAGCTTTCATGGAAAACAATGACAAATTTAAAATCAATACTACGAAATGATTTGCTCCCCCACAAGAACTGACTTTTTAACACAGATGTTGGAACAAAGTGACTGGAGTGCAATGACAAGGATGGACCAGGAGGGGGCAGTACAAAGAGAAATGGGAAATAATGTGGCTTGCAGTTGCTCCTTGGGAAGGACAAAGTCAACCAGGAAAGGAAATTAAAGGAAGCAAGTTGTGATATGGAAAAGAAAGTTGGTCCTTGCAGTTAATTTGTGGCATTGCTATCATTTTTTAAGATGATGAGCCCAGGGAAGTAAAATGACTTCCCTCAAATTGTAGAGCTCTAGCCCACAGACAGGATTAAAATAATACTGTCAAAGAACCAGAGATTTGGAGGTGGAGAGAACCTTAAAGGTTATCTAGTTCAATTCTCTCATTTTTCTTATGATGGAACTGAGCTCTATGGAGTTAAGTCGTTTACCTAAAGTCACAGAGAGTAAGGAGCAGAGCTGGGATTTGAACCTTGGGTCTCTGATACCAATAAACACTTGTTTAGTTTCTTCTCCCCAAACTCTACATGTAAGCAGACTGGCCTCCTTGTCATTCCTCATGCAGAGCACTCCATCTCCTGGCCACATGCCTCTCATTGGCTGCCATCCATGCCTGAAGTGTTCTCTCCCCCATGAGTTCCTTTACTTCCTTCAAGACTGAGCTCAAGCACTGCTTTTTGCATGGAGCCTCTCCTGAGCCTTCCCCCATCTGCTGGAGTCCTCACTATCTACACTCCTGAGGACTTCTTTTGTATGTATTCTGTATATACTTAAGAGCTACATGTGTTGACTTCTGTGAAGTTTTGTAAACTCCTTGAAAGCAGGGAAATCTTCATTTTTGTTTTTGGGTCTCCAGCACATTATATGACACACATTTCTAATTTAATAAATCTTTGTGGATTGATAATGAGATAAAGCCACAAACCATATGCCCCACATCCCTAGGTCTCTTTATCCTTGCATAACAGAATGATTTAAAGTGAATGTGCAAAAAAAAAAAAGATAAATTTGATACTAAATTGCAGGTCTATGCTCTGAATAGGTAGAAAAGACCTAGGTTCAAATCCTTGATTTACTAATTGCTGGAATATCTAATAGAGTAATCTAGTACTAATTGCAAGGAGTATCAATGAAAATAGTCACATTATTTCTACTTTTTTCTCTGTGTTATCTCTGTAAAGATTCTATATTATTTTGGATATAAGGATACTATACCATTCTGATAACACTCCTGAGCCATCCAGGGATTTGCCATAATTTTCTTTTGGAAGGGAACTTTAATATCAAATTCTACTGGATTCCCAGAAGCTACATTTTTTTTGGAGAAAGACTTGTATTGATATCTTTTGTTTTAACATGGCCTTATGGGGGAGGTTAGGTGGCACAGTGAATAGAGCACTGTCTCTGGAGTCAGGACGACCTGGGTTCGGATCCGGCCTCAGACACTTAACACACACACACAAAACTAGCTGTGTGACCTTGGGCAAGTCACTTAACCCCAATGGCCCTCCAAAAAACCAAAAACATGGCCTTATACATCTTGTCCCTCTAAATCTCTGCCCTACCTACAACCAGGAAAGATGTGTGTTTATGTATGGGACTATCACCCTTTCCCAGAGATAGTCAAGAGAGGTAAAGAGGTCAAGACAACCAATGGGAAGTCTATGTAGGGCCTCCAGGGCCCTATTTTTGGCAAGGGCTGAAGTTGGTGTGCCCATTTTCCAAGATAAATAAACTGCACTAAAATAAGTTAAGTAAAGAAGTAAAAGGAAGAAAATGGTGAAATTCAAATAAAGTAAAAGTTCATAAGGGGCTACATGAGGCAACATCCTCATCATTCTGAATATTTATGTAGTGACTTACAGTATATGAAGCACTTTGTATTGCCCCATTTAATCTTTATAACAGCTTTGTGAGGTGCTGTTATTATCCATATTTTATAGATAAGGAGACTGAAGTTGGATGCCTTGCCTCACATAATACAACGAGTAAGTGCTTGAAGCAGGATTTGAACTTGGATTTTTCTGACTCCCAATCTAGCCTCTCCCCAATATCAAGGATAGAAAAAACTGAAAGAAGCAGAAATTCAGTAACTATTTGGGAAAGTGATGCTAGATGTTTTGAGTCTTTTGCTCTTTTCCACCAGTAGATTCTTACTGCATTTCCAGGCAACCACTGCAGTGCTGTGCACACATAATAGGCGCTTCATGAATGTTTTACATAAATACATATGTTTCATACTCCTCCCCACTGCCAGCAATCTGCCTCTGTACTTGTAAGATCAGAAAAAAAAAGAGCAGATAACCTTACAAGAGACTCAATTACCTCTGGCACTTCTTAAAATATATTACTTGCCTTCTATCAACTTAGGGGGAAAGGCTTCAAATTCAAAACTTCAAAAGATCTCAAGGTTTTTAAAAGCAAAAATAAAGTTGTATTTTTAAAATATGAATAGAAGAAATTGGTACAAAAGCATGAGCTAAAGGAATTAAAGCTTTTTAAAATATATAAAGTAATATGGAACTTCCTGTCATTATTAAGGTAATGGAAAAGTCATTCTTTTGTAAACAAAGAAAAACATGTCATGGTATATAGCAAAACAGAATGCACACTTACCACTTAATTCTTGAATTTGCAATTGGATTCACAGCCCATACCAGTAATCTCTTCCATTCTTCTTTTTCTTTGTATTTTCTGGTCAATCTTTGATTTCATAGGCTTTTGGAGTATAGAAACTCCCTCCACTAGTGTAAATAGAAAACTATAACTTATTGATTTAGAGAGTTGCCTGGGAAATTTAGAGGTCAAGTGATTTGACCCTGGTCACACAGCTAGCATATTTTAGAAGCAAAATTTGAACCAAGATCACTGTGATTCAGAAACCCTCTTGCTACTTACACTCTCATTGAACATAAAACATGAAAAAAGGAAGAAACTTATTTTGTCAGTATCCACAACAATGAAGCTGTAGATTTGAGTGAAATTTTATGGATGCATGTTTACTTTAAAAGAATATATTTGAAGAGAAAGTATAAAGAACTTTAGGGTGAATTTAAAGATGGTGAAGAGCTGGTCTAATGGGTTTGCTAAAAACAAACCATGAGAGCAACTGTCAGCTTTCAGTGTTATTCCAGAGCCAGTGGAGACAATGGTTCACTTACTTTTCAACCTGCTCCAGAATAATTTGGCACATCTCTAATTTTAACAAGCTTCAGTGGGATTAGATAGAAAGTGGGCTTGGTTTACAACAATTAGCACTCAACATAATAACAAAAGAACTTGTAAAAGGCATTCATCATATAAAAATGGTAAAGAAAAAACAATGACTAGCTGAAATTTTGATTGAATTATACATTTGAAAAGCATGAATGCCAGTTTAAAAGGAAGGTACTATCTAACTTGGAGTTACATGGGAAATCTGGGGGGGGGGGAAGTTTAGACCTATGATTTTGCATATATGAAATCTATCTATCTATCTATCTATCTATCTGTCTGTCTGTCTGTCTGTCTGTCTGTCTGTCTGTCTGTCAGTCTGTCTGTCTGCCTGCCTGCCTCTCTGCCTGCCTGCCTCTCTGCCTGCCTGCCTGTGTCTGTCTGTCAGTCTATCTATCTATCTGACAGTGTAGAAACATTCAACCAATGGAATTCCCTCCTCCCTCTCTTCCCCAGGGGTTATATTAGCCAAGCTCTAGGGACTTGGCTTGTCCATGGATTTGGTTTTGAGAGAATAAGTACAGAGGCTATATGGGCCACATAAGTATTAGACTTCATATTTATCACTTTTAAGTTTCAATCTATTATTGTAGTCGGTCAAGATGCTTTTAAAACTTGACTTAGTCATACTAGCTTTGTATAATCTGCAGATTTATAAACATCAGCTATGTTTTTATCCAACAATAATTTATTAACTACCTTCTATGTGTAAGGCATTGTATAAAAATATTAAAATTCATTGATAAAAATTGTTAAATAGCCTAAGACCAGGCCCTGACACCTAAAGTATGCCACCATAAATTGTCTTCTAAATTGACACTGAAAATCTTAACAACTCTTACTATTCAACAATTCTCAAACTTGTTTATTCCTCTTGCTTGTCTATTTTGTCCACAATAATACTATAAGATATTTTGTAAAATGTTTGGCTAAATATAAAGTAGATTTGTAAAGTAGATGATCTGATTATTAGCCTGATGACCTTGTTGGAAAAGATAAATCAAGTTAGTCTGGTCTGTCCTTTTCTAGATGATAAGCCATGCTAGCTTTTTCTTATTGGTTCATTTTCTGAATATCTGTTAACAAGCCATTATAAATACATTCTAGAGTTTTGTCTGGAATTAAAGTCAAGCTCATTGGCAGCCTTTACACTTTCCTTGGGACTTTTGTACTTCTCTATTGCTGCGACACTTCTCCTATTCTCCATGGTCATTCAAAGATCCTGAAGATCTGAATAATTTAGGAATGGCTAAAATGTACTTGTTAACTTTTACTTTTGACAAATAGAAATTTGTTGCAGTTTCCTTGGGTTTGGAGAAAGTTCTTTTTAGTCTTCTACACCAAGGCATCTCTTTAGTTTAGTTTATAACCCAGATGACCAGAACTGCCTGGTCACCATAACTATGGATCAAAATTGAGAGAGTAACAAAAGAAATTTCCAAAGTGACTCCCCATGGCTCCATGGAACTGCATTAATCTCTTTCCTTTGAAATGAATTTTAGGTATTCTCTGGATTGGAACTCATAATCCTCTATTTGAGGTTTCTAACTAGAGAACCTGGTTAAGTTCTCAGTTACATTTTGGTCAATGTTTGATGGCTCATCAAATTTACAATTTTTTTTAAATAAAATTGCAATGAAGGTCTCCTTTCAAATGTAGCCAAGTCAATGTAACTTTTCACTACCTTCAAAATTTTTCTCAGTCTCATTCTCACTAAATGATTGTCCTTTAGTCAAGTTGTTAGAAGATTCATATCCCCTTGCTCAACACTATCAGTCACAAATCCTACAAAAATACTATTAAATCAAGTCCCCTTTCCTCTATTTTTCTGTTCTAAGGTATCCTGGTCATCCTCAGCAGCCAAAGGTCTCCCAAGAGCAAAAGCATACAAGAAATCAATCAATGAGTAAAGTAAGAGTGTCAATTACATGCTCAACAACTGTGCTATACATCAATGGAGATAAAAAGGAAAATGCTGCCCCTCAGGGAGTTTATTATCTAATTGGGGGAAAAGATCAACACACATTAAACAATTAGCAAACAATAGAAGACTGTATAAAATAAAGGGCAAAATTAAATGGTTCTAAGAATAAGTGCTAGTTTGGAGTAGAGGGAGATCAATGAACGTTTGGAAGAGATAGATGAGAACAAGGGGCAATCATGGAAAGCTTCAGTAGAGAAAGTTGGACTTGAGCCTAGAGCACTAATGGAGAGTTTATACCACCTTTTCTCATATCTTAGTGAGCTGTTTTCTACTAATATTGTAATCAATTTCTGATATCAATATTAATTTATCATGGGCAATGGAAAGAACACTGTCTCTGGAGTCAGAGATCCAGCTTTTGAGTTTCAACTTTGCTACTTAATAACTTGGTGACCTTGAGGAAGTCCTTTCACAGCTATGGTCCTCAGTTTCCTGTCTGTAAAATTAGGGGGTTGGACTGGATAACTCAGAGATCCCCTTCCACCTCTAAAAATCTATGACCCTATTCTCGAGGAGGAAAAAAAAAAATAAAAACAGCATTCAAATGTAGTTTCCATTATCTAGGACTACATTGGAAAACACTCTACTCTCTAAGGGCAACCACTTAAAACCCCTGAAAGGTCTTAGGCTATGAATCAAAAGCCACCAAATTGGCACTTGAAAGAAGGAAGAAAAAATCTGAAAGTATCAATTGTACATGGAAAACACACATAGCTTTATTCCTTCTTAGGAATAATACCTTTTACATAGGCCACTTTAAAGCTGAGAGGCTTTACAGAATATTTAATTAATCCTCCTAGCTTTCTGGTGAGGTAGATGGGAGCAGGTATTATTATCTGCAATTTGCAAATGAAGAAATTGAAATCTAATGATTAAAAGACGTGGATAAGAGGCTACATTAATACTTTAAGTACTGGACTCCCAGTTCTCTACCATTTCACTTAAAACAAGTCCCTAAAATATATGTTAAATCCACCCTCATATTTACCATACCTAGTGTATGGGCTTCTCTAGGACTCTTAAGCTTTGTTAGGCTCTAGGGAAAAAAGATCCCCCTTCCAATAGGAGACAGTGAATTCAGCAACAATACCCCTGAGGCCTGTGACCTAAGGTATCTCAGTTCAAATATAAATGTAAGGCTTTAAGTATTTCAAAGGTAAGGGTCAGAACCAATTAGAGTTACTTTTAACATGCAAATCTGCATCATGAATTCCTGATTAGGAATACTGTTTTAGGAGATCTAAAAGAGATTTTCAGGCAAAGAAAAAGAGGTTATCCTTACTGGGCTAGGTGGAGAATTATCTAGGGATGAAGGGAACAGGGTAAAGAACTAAGCATTAATAAAGGACATGTGTGGAGAAGAAAAAAAATGATGGGAGGAGGGGGCACATACACCCCACTAATAGAAAAGGAATAGGCAGAGCTGCAAAGAAAATATCCATTAGGTTTAATAAAGAAAGAGTATGGGAACAGGGTCTATGTCATAGGCTAGGCAGAGAAGTGGGGGGCAGAGGAGGGAAACAATAACAAACATCCCTTTTCTCTTATAAGTTGAGAGTATGAAAACTCAATAATTAAAAAAATATATCATGAAAATAAGACTTCAGTAATAAATCAAAAGAGTGAAAACTCTAAAAGATGGTATTGGGCTTTGATGCAGGACTAGTTAATAGAAGTAAACTTTATTGACTAGAACTATAACAACCAATGGTCAAGGTCTCATATCCCTTCTCACACTGTGGGGTCTCCCCACCCACAGTTTAAGAAGTGCTGAATGAGTCTCCAGTGGAAAAAGTCTAAGAAGCCCTGGTCTAGAGAAAGGGCTAGTGAACAAAAGAAGTGAGGGGATTTTTGTAGTTGTTCAGTTGTTTCAGTTGTGTCTGACTCCTGACCCCATGTGGGGTTTTCTTGGCAAAGATACTGTAGTGGTTTGACATTTCCTTCTCCAGCTCATTTTACAAATGAAGATGAACCTCCCTGACTCCAGGCCCAGCACTTTATCCACTAGGTAGTGATACCACTTTGTAGGTAGGTAGGTAGGTAGGTAGATAGATAGATGGATAGATAGATGGATGGATGGATGGATGGATGGATGGATGGATGGATGGATGGAT
>NW_027187323.1:9912471-9992384 GCF_028583685.1 Petaurus breviceps papuanus
ATGGATGGATGGATGGATGGATGGATGGATGGATGGATGGATGGATGTATAGATGGATGGATGGGTGGATGGGTGGATGAGTGGGTGGATGGATGGATGGATAGATAGATATGTGTATGCATGTGTATGTGTGGGTATCTGTGTGTGTGTATGTGTGTTAGTAGCAGGGAAATCTAGTGCTTTAAGTCAGTGGTATAAAAAATCAAAGAGAAACTATAGACATTAAACCATATATAAGGATCCTTGTGGACTACATATTGTTTTAGAAAGCCATGTATTAATATTATCTATATTTTATTGTATTTTTAATTTATTTTATTAAATATTTCCCAGCTATGTTTTAATCTGGTTCTGGCTACACTTTAGTGTGTGGTGGGCCATACACACAAGTGCTTTAAGGAGAATGAAGGAAGTGTTGTCTGTAATTTCATTAGTTGGGCAGAGCCCCAAACTCCATAAAAATATTTAACATAAAGTAATTCTTAGGGAGTTACCTGAGTTCAATGACTTGCATATCAATCATAGGATCCTTTACTTCGAGCTGTAACAGATCTTAGAGGACATCTGATCCAACTCTATCATTCTATAAAGGGGAAAACTGAGGCCCATAGTGAATAAATTATTTTCTCAAGGACATGGAGGAAGCAAGAACTTGAAGTGACATCATCTAACACTTAATCCAATACTCTTTCCACCATACTATGTTCCCTCCCCTCGATTCCCTTATCACTCAATTTGTGTCAGAATTGGGTTCTGAACTGAGATCTTAGTGATTCTAATCTTGATCTATATCCTATATCACTCCATTGTTCTAAACATATAAAAATAATTACTTCAACCTGTACCCATGAGATGCCTTCCTTTAATTCTGTAGTAACTTAATGAAGAATCTGTACCTCCTATATTTTTAATGCATGAAGGGAAGGGAAATCCAGTAGAGAACCTAGTTTGAGTAGAAAGAGAAAAGCTGGTCCCCAGCAAAAAGGTAGGTTTTGTTTTGTTTAGTTTTCTAAGACTTTACTCTTGGTTACTTACTGCTGGTGATGAGTCATATCTCACTGTGTTCTCGGTGTGGCCTCTGATGCAAATGTTATATTTATGCATGAGTGGATGAACTTAGAAAACCAAGTTTCAGAGAGTAACAATCAATTTTAGTGGAATTATCACAACCCAAAATTTAAAAAAAATGAAGGAAAAGCATTGGACATATCAAGAACAACAAGAACAATAACAATCACATTCTTTCAGCAGATGTAGAAAAATTCTTTGATAAAATGTATCAACTCATGTATGTTAAAAAGCTCTAAAAAGAATAGTCATGCCAGGGCCCTCCCTTAATGCAACCAAAACTAAACACTTCTACTATTTGCAAGGGGAAAACACTAGAAAATACTACAATATTTGCACGGATAAAGTAAGGATGATCTTTTTAACACCACTATTTGACATACTTTCATAAATGGTAACTATTTCAAGAAAGCCAGAGAACAAAATCAGAGACAGAACATTGACACTCCCATTTGTAGATGACTTGATATTGTACTTTAAAAAAATCTTTAAAAATCAGAGAAGAAATTAACTGGGATGATTAAAGGTTTCAAAAAGGATACAAAATAAATCTATAAAATCATACATATTTTTATTGAGTACTCACAAAAAAGGAAGAAATAATAATATGAGAAATTCCATTAAAAAACTATGAAATCCATCCTGGGAATTAAATTGTATAACTGCAAATTAAATTACACACACATACTCCTGATTTGTATGAATACAACTATAAAACAGTCTATATTGAAATAGTAGAAAACAATTAATTGGATTTACTTCTTATGATTGTCATGATAGTGTAATATAATTGATGTTACTTCCTAAATTAATTTACAGATCAAATGCTATACCAAACTGAATAAGAAATATGTTATAGGATTAGACAAAAATATTAAAAAAAAAATATGTGGAGGAACAAAAGGCATAGAACCCCAAGGGAAATATTTAGAAAAACTATAAAAAGAAGCAAAGCATCTCCAAAAACTCATTTCCAAAGCATAGTTAAATCTCAAATTGTATTATAAAGTAATAGTAATCAAAACTATATTACTTTTTTTAAGCAATTGGGGTTAAGTAACTTGCTCAAGGTTACAAGGCCATTTGTGTGTGTGTGTGTGTGTGTGTGTGTGTGGGTGTTAATTATCTGAGGCCAGAACCAATCCTGTGTCCTCCCGACTCTGGGGCCAGCACTCTTACTCACTGCACCACCTAGCTGTTATATTACTTTTAAAAGAGAAAAGTAGAGCAGCAGACTAGAGAAAAGAAAAACTGAAGCAAGTATACAATAAAAAAATAGTAGTTCAGAGTTTGAAAAAACAACATAAATTTACTCAGGGAATTGATACAAATATACAGTTCTAAGAACCATACTTCCAATAAGTAAATGGTCAAAGGACATTAAAAAATTTCAAAATAATAACCATAAACTATAAATGACCATTTTAAAACATTTTCCAAATGACTAGTGGTAGGATAAATGAAAAATAAAACAAGTCTCAGGTTTTACTTCATGCCCTATAAATTGACAAATCTAACCCACACCCTTACCCATCTTCCCTCTCCCCCGCAACAGTCTGTACTCTGCCCCCCACCAAACAAAAGGGGAGAGGAATCAATGTTGAAGGGTCTGAGAAAGAAGAGGCACATTGGGATACTGCTGTATATTTTAGATAACTATTCAAAATTTTGTAAGAAAAGTGATATATTGTCCATACCTGTTGACCAATCAATCCCACTGTAGAGCGTATTATCAGTTATAGATGATTTATTGTACTCTTATTTTATTCCAATTGGTATTAATTAGTTGGATATGATTCCATAGGGGTGGTGACTCTAAATTCTAATAGCAGACCTCAGAGTTGTGAAATACAATTATTCTAAGTTCATTTGCTTAATTATAGGAAGCTAACTAGAGGACCTCCACTCTTGATTTTCTTTGTTATGGTGACCAATCCCAGAGTGGTGAATGTGACTCAATTACATGGAAAGCCCCTCAGCTATTTTTGTAGCCTCTTTGTCCCTTGTCATTTCTCTAGTGCCCAATGTGGGGAGATGATTTATGAGCATTTGGCCAATGAGTGACCCTGGCTGCCTGAGTGCAGCCTGCCCTTCTACAATTCATGTAGATATTTTGACTCATCAGCCCATCCACATAAGCCTGTTCATTGACTTTGGCAGGATCTTCTGAAAGTCAGGATAGTTATATTTAAGTCTGCTCACTGGCCTGCTTGTCAACCAATGGGATTTTCTATTTTGTGTAGACTCTCAAGGTCAAGGTCTAACAACCAATGAGACTGTATTTTTGGCCAATTTCATCTGTATCAAGCATTATAAAACCAAAGTCCCTGAGAAAGGGACTTCTCAGATCATGAAGATCTGAGGTCTATTTCTTTGGAGGGGACCATGGGCCCTTTAATAAAGTTCCATTGGCTCAAGGTTCTGCCTCAGTGGCTTTTCTTTCAGATTGGACAATTTTAAAAATCCCCACATATCTCTAGGAAGTTAAAAAGAAAAGGTCCAAAATATATTAAAAGATTTTTGACAGAACTCCTTGTGTTAGCAATAAACAAGAAACTGAGTATCCATTAATTAAGGAAAAAACATGTGAATATATTGATTATTATCATACAGTAAGAAATAATGTGAGGAATTAAAAAAAACTGGAAGATTTGCATGAATTGACACAGAATTAAATAAGTAGAACCAAAAGAGTAACACACACAATGATTGTGACAATGTAAATAGGGTAAAGCACTTTAAAAAAGGAGAACTCTGAGAGACTAAGAACTGACTAATAAGGGAGAATGCTAAGAAATCACTTTGATGTTATTTTTGTCAAATTATTTTCCTTTGCTATGAGGGAAAGTTTAATCTAGAGGGGAAATTATTTTTTCTTAGTAATAATTTCATATTTTAAAAAATGAATCAATTAAACTTTTAAATATCAAGCAAAGTGATATCTAATCTAACACTGATATCTAATCTTTAACATAAAAAATGGTACTTTTTACCTTTCTGATCAAATTCACAATAAAACAATCTATTGTTATTGGCCAGAGAGTAAACAGTTTCAATGGATAGTACTGTATTCTGGATGCCAGTGTGGGTCTCTGAAAGTAGCTACTTCATATTCATTTTTCAAAAAGTAAACAAGCCATGTCAGCCAGTTACCCTAAACAAATAAGCGACAAATGATACGTAATGAAACAGCTCATTTTTCCTTATTGAAGAGTGCACAACAAATGAAAAATAAACCATTTCATTTCATTTTATTTGAAAAGCGAATGACTAGCAATGAACTCAGTTCCACCTTCAGGTTCCCTGGGCACAATGGGGTGGAGAAGCAAAAAAAGTTGAACAGGGCATAGAGGGGATTTTCAAAAGGCTACAACGTGGAAAAACCACAGGAAAAACAGAAAATAGGAGGGATAAAAAATATTTAAGGGATAATCACAATTCACAAGCCCTTAAGCCCCCATGTGCCTAGAGTTGGGTTGTGATTGAAGAAGAGATGTAGAGAATGAGAGGAAATACAAATGAAGTGTCGAGAGCAGAGAATTTTAAACTTGGAGAACCTTAGTGTTCAGCAATATATAGCAATTATATAATAAATGTATATAATATATACATTATAATAAATATAAATATTAGCTAAATCCTTACTTTGCTTATCCCCCAATACTAGACAGACATATAGATAGAATCTCTAGAATGCCATATCACAAAATTTAGCATTGGAAGGGTATTTTTGTCACTTTGTAGACTAGCCTACAACTAAGAAAGAATTCCCTTTTGAACTGGCTGTACCTTACAAGTGTTTGTCACTTATGATGGTCACCTGAGGTAACCCTTTCCATTTTTATGAAATCTAATTTTTGGGAAATTTTTCATGCCATCAAGTTTAATTTTTTCTTTTTGCTGTTTCCTCCCACCTATCAGAGTCCTATTTCAGTTCTCTAGGGAAAGAGACAGATATAAGAAGGCGTCTCTGTCTTTATGGAGCACAATTTAATTGGAGAGAAAAGATCTATACCCATGAAAAGATGACTATTACCCAGGCATTAAGAATAAGTGTCAAGTGAGTGAATTAGACAGTATGTGGCAATAAGTTCAGGGGAGGGAGAAATTAGTCACACCTAGCTAGAATAGTCAGAAAAAATGATTTATGAAGTAATTGGCCATTTTATAATGAGTAGGATATAGACAGTCAAAGAAGACCTGGATGACACTGTAGAAAACAAAGATGGTGGAGAAGTATATGACTGTATGCCTTGCTTTAAGAACCTTGATCTTTTTGAGAAAAAAAGACATACATGAAAAGTATAATGATGGTTACAATGTTGCATGGGGCATTGTAGGGCATAACATTATCTTTGGGGAAAAGTCTAATTTGGCAAAATTGGTTTTGTTCATTTGTTTTAATATCAGCCAACTTAGTTCATTCAGAAACCCAACTTTTATTTTTTTAATAAATTCACAATATCTTTTATATCCAGAATAGGACAGTAAAAGTCAGAAGACCTATCAAGTCATATATTGGACTTATTTTGTAGTTTTTGTTCAGTTGTGCCCAACTCTTTGTGACCCCATTTAGGGTTTTCTTGGCAAAAATACTGGAATGGTTTGCCACTTCCTTCTCCATCTCATTTTACAGATGAAGAAACTAAGGCAAACAGGGTTAAGTGACTCGGCCATGTTCACACAGCTACTAAACATCTGAGGTCATATTTGAACTCAGGTCTTTCTGACTCCAGGCCTAGTGTTCTATCTACTATGCCACCCCACTGCAACTCTCCCCTCCTCCAGGTTTTTTTTTTTACTAGCTGTGTAATTTTCAGTTACACAATTAACAATTCAAATCATGAACTCTCTCAGGCTCAATTTCCTTACCTGCAAAACATACATTATAAGTGTCATACCATTGGTATAAAAAGAACATTTGGGATGCATCATAGAATAATGGAAAGAATGTAGATTTGGAAAGAAAGAAACAGAATCTAAATTCTGGTCCTGCCACATAATATTTATACAAACTTATGCAAGTCATTTATATCTATGCCTCAATTTTACATCTATAAAATTAGGGAAATTGCAATAAGTGACTTTTAAGGTCTCTTTGCAGCAGTGATTCAGTCTATGGTCAACATGGAACTGGCTAGATATGGTGAGATTTCACCAATCAGGACAACTTAGCCCCAGGGCAAAAGCTCCAAAGCTCCTCCAGGACACGTCCTTGGGATGTCAGGTAGCACAGCAAGAGCAGAAGTCATTACAGCCCCTGATTAAAAGTCATTCTTATATTCAAAAACCTTCAGTTACTTTTCATTCCCTAGAAAAGTTAAAGTTGCTGATCCTAGAACCATAGGCATTCTATAACCTAGCAATGGAAATTTATCTACTTGTCCAATTTGTGTTGTTTTTTTTCAGGTTGCTCCTTTTCACATCTATAAGTCCCAGTTAAACTGCATTCTCCTCTCCCAGACACTTACAAACTATTTCCAGGTCTTTGATCTTACTCATTCTAATGCTAAGAATAAACTCTCCTCTTATCTCCATGTATGGAAGGTCTTCCTTTCCTTTAATGAGCAACTTTGATGCCTTCTCCCCTAGGAAGAATTTAAGTCATCTTTCTATTTATCATTCATCTTATGCTATTTTAATATCTATTTTGTATCCCATCTATCCCATCTCCAGTAGTCTGTAAATTCAAAGTCAGAGACTATGTATTTGCATCCCTTCCCCTAGCACCTAGCTCAGTGCTTTAAAAAAAAAAGTGGACACTAAATGATTGAACTGAATCAAATGGAATTGAACCAGTTACTAAGTGTTCTTAGCATGGAGTTAACAAATGTTTTTTCATTCATTCATTCATCCATTCATTTATTTATTCACTTTCAGTCAAAATAACTATTTGAGCTGCGTGAGGTGGTTCATAACTATAATTTCTGCTACTGACAATGCTGAAGCTGGCAGACCTCTGGTGTTCTGAGCTGCAATAGGCCTAGAGGATCAGTGGGGCACATCTAGTGTGGCATCACAGTACTAGGGGTGGAAGCCCATAAGGTCACTTAAAGAACAGCAAATTTGCCTAGAGTGAAAAGTGAGCAGGCTGTGGAGGTTTAGTGGAGATCAGGAGTGGGATCAGGGCCATGAGTATGCACTACTGTACTTCCAGTGTGGGGTGAGATAGGGAAAGCCAGTCTTTAAAAAGAAAAACAAAACAAATATAAAATAGATTCAAATACCATCGCAAGATCCTATATCTTGAAATACTCAGAGCCTGGGTGGTCAACTTGTGGGGTCAGTGGATTAAACTGCCCTTCCCTTCTTACCTTCCCTTCCCCAAACAGACATTGGAGTCCCTAGTCCCCAGTCTGGCCTAGGGCTGGCAACTTTGTTGTTTCCTCCTGTATTTGTTGGTGGTTCTTCTCAGAGCACATGGGTGGTTTCTGTTTCTGTTTGTGGGTGGTTATTTCTTTAATGTGCAGTGGGGTCTGCTGTGTGTGTGTTTTCTCTTTCCACTCCCCTTCCAAGAATGTAACTGGGCACAGTGACCTGCTTAATTGTTGCATTTTTCTGTTAGACTTTGTTAGGTTCCCAAAAACCCTTTGGGCAAGGTGTCCTGGGTAAAGAAAAATGAATTATTATTATAATGTAATTGTGAAAGGAAGACAACTTTGCACAACAACAGAATTATAAACTTTGTGGGAATGACTGTCAGTGAATCAATTGGCAAGTAACATAACACAGCTATTGGGCCAGCTTGACTTCTTGGTATTGTGATAACTTCCGTCTCCTAATATGATGGAATTAATTCATACAACCTGATAACAAGGCTATTACAATGCTAACAATGGTTAAAAAGTGGCTCAAGTGGAACAGTCTGGCACAGTTGAACATTTCAGATCAAAGGCCTATTGAACAGAAACAACAAATAGAATCAATTTCTTGAACTGTTTCTGTGTTTCCAAACTTGCAACATTACACCACAGAATGTGACTTAATGAAGTACAGATGAGAAGTTCCCAAGAACGACGAACAGGACTGCAACAATGAAAATTAATGTTGTATTTTGGATTTCTCTCTCTGTGGAAAGCAAGCAGTTATTAAAGATAGCTTTGCACTTTTAACACTGGTCGTTAAGGACAGTCAGGGCTTAGATAACTAGTTTCGGTGCAACTAACTGAGAAAAAGAAGAGAAAGGGCAAGATATGTTTTTGTTCTTTTGTGTCACGTCCCTACTACAGAAATGTAAAGGATTGCTTTAGTTTGTTGTAGTTTTGCCTCCCCCCAAGAACACCAAGAAGGGGGAAGAGAATTTACTTAAGGGTATTATCTCAGGAAGTACATAGGTATGTGATCATCTGAATGTCAACTCATTACCAAGATGATTCCCAAGATTCCAAAATAGATTTTCAGTCACGATCAAGAACTTTCCTGATTTCCTGGTGTCCCCCACAACTACTAGTGCTCTCCTTCTCTTTTTTTTTTGTATGGAACTATCTTTTACTTTTATTGTTGTTTGTTGTTGAGTTGTGTCTGATTCTTTGTGATCCCATTTAGGGTTTTCTTGGCAAAGGTACTGGAGTGGTTTGCCGTTTCCTTCTCCAACTCATTTTGCAGATGAGGAACTGAGGCAAACAGAGTTAAATGACTTGGCCAGTGTCACAAAGCTAGTAAGTGTCTGAGGTCACATTTGAACTCAGATCCTCCTGACACCGTGACTGGTGCTCTATCCACTGTGCTCATGTAGCTGCCCCCTTTCTTTACTTTATATTCATTCTGTATATATTTATAGGTGTATATTGTTCTTCCCCACAGAAGACTTCCCCTTGTGGGTATAGGCTGTATCATTTTTTTTATTTGTATCCCCAAGCCCTTGCACAGTGCTTAGCAACAATAGATACTTAACAAATGTTTCTTGATTGATTTGGAAGAAGGAGGAATAGTAGAATATAAGCAACTAAAGGAATTTCAGACTTCTGGCTAGTCACTTTGGAACATTTATGCCTCAGGACAAAATGAAGGGTTTCATCATCATTGTCAATCCAATACTTTAGTAATTGCCAAAGAAGTTTACTGTGAGACTCAAATAACATCATGTCTACAAAGGGATTTTCAGAATTTAAAACTTATCTAAATGTAACTTATTATTGTTAATATGAGGAGGGGGTAGAAGTTGAGAAGAAATTATATCAGAGACATTTTGTATGTTCTTTTTTTTAAACTTTTTAATTAACCTGTTTGTTTCCTTTTAGTTTACAAGATTCAATTCCAGAATTCCTTGAGTTTCACATTTTGTCTCCCTCCCCCGCTCCCCGCCATGGCGGCATATAGTCAAGTATAGGATCTGTAAATACTTTCACATTATACATTAGTCAGGTTATAAAGACAGATTGTGTCACATGGAATGAAAAATGGTAAAGAGGACATAAAGCCAAGCAAGACAAGGAAAAAGATCATGTATTTTGCTTCCACCTGTATATAAACTCAGTTTTTTCTAGTTCTTTCTCTGGATGCACATATTTCTCTCCATTGTGAGTCTTTTGGGATTAACTTATATCATTGCATCGCTGAGAAGAGTCCAGTCTATCAAAGTTGGCCATCACACATATGTTGTCTGTAATTGTGTACAAATTTTTCCTGGTTCTACTCTTCTCACTCAGCATCAGTTTGTATAAGCCTCTCCAGATAAATATGAAGACCGTCTCCTCCTCCTTTCTTATAGCACAATAGTATTCCATAACATGCATATACCACAACTTGTCCAGCCATTCCCCAATTGATGGGCACACCCTTAATTTCCAATTCTTTGCCACCACAAAAAGAGCTGCTATAAACATTTTTGTACTTATGGGTTTTCCTCTCACTTCTATGATCTCTTTGGGATATAATCCTAGGAGTGGTATTGCTGGATCAAAGTGTATGAAATTATTTATAGCCCTTTGGGCACAATTCCAGATTGCTCTCCAGAAAGGCTGGATCAGTTCACAACTCCACCAGCAATGCATTAGTGTTCCAATTTGCCCACATCCTCTCCAGCATTTGTCATTTTCCTGTTTTGTCATCTTAGCCAATCTGACTGGTGAGATGTGGTACCTCAGAGTTGTTTTGATTTGCATTTCTCTAATCAATAGTGATTTAGAGCATTTCTTCATGTGCTTATAGATATCTTTAATTTCTTTCTCTGAAAATTGCCTGTTCATATCATTTGATCATTTATCAATTGGGGAATAACTTGTATTCTTACAAATTTGACTCAATTCTCTGTATATTTTAGAAATGAGTCATTTATCAGAGACATAGGTTGTAAAGATTCTTTCCCAATTTCCCACCTCCCTCTTAATCTTGGTTACATTGGCTTTATTTGTACAGAAGCTTTTCAATTTCATGTAGTCAAAATTATCCATTTTACATTTTATAATGTTCTCTAATTCTTGTTTAGTCATAAAGTCTTTCCCTCTTCACAGGTCTGACATGTAAACTATTCTTTGTTTTATGAGACTGCTTACAGTATCAACCTTTATACCTAGATCATGCACCCATTTAGACTTGATTTTGGTATATGGTGTTAGATAATGGTCTATGCCAAGTTTCTGCCATATTATATTCCAGTTTTCCCAGTAGTTTTGTCAAATAGTGAGTTCTTATGCCAAAAACCATGGTCTTGGGGTTTATCAAACAATAGATTACTATCGTCATTGACTTCTGAATCTCGTGTGCCTAATCTATTCCATTGATCCACTCCTCTATTCCTCAGCCAGTACCAAGTAGTTTTGATGATTGCTGCTTTATAATACAGATTGAAATCTGATATAGCTAGTCCACCTTCCCTAGCATTTCTTTTCATTAATTCCCTTGATATTCTAGACCATTTATTCTTCCAAATGAATTTTGTTACTATTTTTTCTAGCTCTATAAAGTATTTTTTTTGGTAAATTAATTGGTATGGCACTAAATATATAATTTAATTTAGGCAAAACTTTTTGTATGTTCTAAGAAAGACATGAACAGTGTCAGGTTATCACATGAAATATTTTTGAGCCCTTAGTGTATCTAACTGTTTAGATGCTACAGTAGCAGTTTAAGGATTATAAATTATAAAAAAAATACTCGGATTATTCAGAGATCAGACATGTGGGAGATCACAATACCCTAGAATACAGTAATGTAATATCCACTAAAGCCTCAGACTCTTAGGATGCATAAAGAATTGTATGTTACATAAGAATCACCAAGGATCTGATACTTTATTGGAGAATCTTTCAGTATGGGACAGTTGAACTTTGGCAGCATTTTCAAGAGTCAGGACTCTTTATGTTCTTTTGGGGAAGTATGACCCAGATTAGGGGATAGGGAGTTGTAATAGTTATTTTTATTCTGATTAGCAAATATCTCTTAATGAATGCTAATTAACTATGGCTGGCTTAACTAGCAATCAATATGAAATACATAAGATGGGGTCTCATGAGTAACAATACTAAATAACCACCTCCAAACCTTTAGTTACCCTTAGAATTTTGAGGGAAGTAGAGACAACTACTCTCTTAGGACCAAATTCCCCTCTTCCAAGCAAACAAGAATACAGAAGTAGCCCCAGAAGAGGCATTACATGGGCAAAATATGACAGCAAAATAAAAATGATAACATCTAGTGTTTATACAGTACTTTGAGGTTTACAAAGTTCTTTATATAAGTTAGCTCATGTGATCCTCACCACAATCCCATCAAGTAAATGTGATTTTTATCTTCATTTTACAGTGGATAAAACTGAACCTAAGAGAGTTTAAATGGCTGACTCAGGGTTATACAGCTTATAAGTGTCTGAGGCAAGATTTAAACTCTGATTTTCCTGATGCCAAGTCTGAAGCTACAACTCCATGCAACAACTGCTTTCTTGTTAAAGGAGAAATAATATATGGTCACCATATGGCTATCAAGGAACTTGACCAAATTTATAAGAACAAGAGCCATTTACCAAAAGATAAATTGTCTAAGGATATGAACAAACAGTCCACAAGGGTAGAAGACCCAGATGGGCTAAGGACATTTTAAAAATGCTTCAAATAACTAATAGAGAAATAAAAATCAAAGCAATTCTGAGGTCTAACCTCACATCCAGAAGATTGGCAAAAATGATTTAAAAAATGACAAAACATTAAAAGGGCTGTTCGAAAATAGGGACAAAGATTTGTGTTGGTAGACTATTGACTGGGTATAATCATTCTGGAAAGCTATTTGGAATATACACACACATACACACATGCACATATATATATATATATATATATATATATATATATATATATACACACACACATACGTATATATCAATAACATACGTATGCATATGTATATATAAATATATATTTGTATATATATATAATTACTAAATAATACATTTCCTTTGACCCAACTATACCACTGCTAGGTATATACTCAAAAGAGATGAAAACATATACAGAATTGTATTATCGTAGAGTACAATGTCAAATGTTCATAAAAATGACTTAGAAACATAATAATTTAAATTATGATTAATATCCCCTATTTGAAAATGAAAGGAAATGTATAAAATATTTTACTCAGGACAGCTTCTCTCTGTTTAGCCTCTACTCATGCCATTTTGATAAAACAAAACAAAACAAACAATAAAAAAAATCTCTGAGTAATTAGCCTGGAAAAGAGAAGACTTGGGGGAACATGGTAGTAATATTCTTGTATTTATAGGAGTATTATATGGTCCTTTGAGTTGGATGTGGTATCATTTGTGTTAAGTGGTACTGCACTTGTTCTGTTTGGTCCCAGAAGGTCAAACTAGAATCAGTGTATTGAAGTTATAAAGAAGTAGGTCCAGGTTAGATGTCGGGGGGAAAAAAATGAAACTCCTAAAATTAGGGATTTCCAAAAGGAAAATGGGCTGCCCTTCTAGGTAACTGGTTCCCTGTAATTGGGGGATAAAAGCAATGGTTGGCTGACCATTTATCAAGTATGTAATAGAAGTAATTCTCTTTCAAGTATGAGTTAGACTAAATAGGAACTAAGTCATCTTCCAAATCAGAAATTGTGATTCTGGTTGTTACCAACATGTTTAAAAGGTAATTTTTAAAAATGGTATAATATTTAAAGATGTAATATCTATTTATCATGGGAAAACCAAAAGCTCCTAGTAAAACTGAAACAGTAGTCATTATTGACCCTAAATCTTTCTATGCTGTTTTGTTTTTATTTTTTAATTAGTTTTTTTTAAATTTTTAAATCCTCTCTTATGTTCTGCTATGCACACAACATGCTTCCCCCCTTTCTTTGTATTTAAATTACAATATCTAAGTTTATGATATGTTTTTATTTCTTTTCTCTATCCTGTATTTGTATTCTCGTCCTTGAGTCTAAAATAAAAATTTTAAAAAGCTATGCTATTTAAAAAAAATTGATGTCATTACATAACTCCCTCAGAAACCTGGGATAGCTCCTGTTGCCATCCCACTTTGGAGGGAATAGTCCAGATGGGAAGTTATCTTCTCTGATCCATGATCCATTCCTCTACTAGGGATTCCTTCACATTTACTTGTGTGGAACATGATGCTCCTTCCCTAATCATGTCAGATAAATGAAACATTATAGTAGATGGAAATCTAAATGAATTAGCAAAGGAAAAATGGTAAAAGGTTGAGGTGAACTTAGTGGATAATTTGAAGTAAGTTACATAAATCAATTGCAAAAAAAATGACACATGAAAAAATCAAGGATTTGGAATATGAAGCATTTAAGAGAGAAACTAGGTTTAAAGGAAGAGTTTCAGATAACTGTAGAATTGTATGACTAAAACTCAAGAATTCAAATTTGGCATCACTGATCCTTCTTAAACATCAGGATTCTATAAGTTACACCTTAAGAATTTTCATGGTTATTTATTTTAAGGCTTTATCTTTTCATTACAAAATAGAACTTTAACATTATTAATTTTTTAACATAGTAAAAAGTCTTTTTCAGCCTTAAGATCTTAGTTGGAATGGTTATTAATAATCATTGACCAACATCACCAGTAATTAGATTGTTTAGAAACAGTTAAAGGACTTCTTACAGCTTGTTGAATTATTGACACCTGTTTATTCATTTACTTCACTGAACAACAATAGCCCAATTAAATTGCTTTCATTGCTGGGAACTCAACATCTTAAAAACAAAGGGAAAATAGTGCAGTGGGATGCTGTATGATTGTGTCTTAAAAATAGTTCAATCTCTACAAGCCTGGAAACCAAGTCATTATGGAGGCAGGGCAGAAGGAATAATCTGTTTAACCTTATCTTTTTAATTACATGAAACATCTATTGGAAAGACATATAAGTACAATGAAATGACCCACAGCTAGAAAAATCAAGATAATGTACTGGTGCACATTAAATACAACCAGCAGGATTTATAGAACAAAATCTCCTTGGGCATTATTATCTTTCCATCATAATTTGTTGTCATGCTTTAAAAAAGAGAGAAAAAAATAATTTTTTAATGTTACTAAAATTCAAAACAGAAGAAAGCAGAACCATCATAATACAGTATGTATCAAGATTATAACATGAATTTAGATTGTTGTCAGGGTAGTTTTCTTTGGACAAGAGGTTTGGCTTTAAAGAGGTCTGTGAAAGAGTATTTGAGGCAGTTGGACTCTTGAAAATATCACCAAGAAAACAAACATTTAAACACAGCTGTAATGTCCTTACCCCAGTCTCTAATTGATAAATGAATATGAAAGTCATAGATGATGGCATCTAGACCTGGAAGTGAACTAAAAGCTCATCTGATGAGTCCTTTAGTTTTTTTTATATAGGGAAACTGAGGCCACGGGAGGGTAAGGTTACACAAGTAAGTCACAGGACCAAGCCCTCTGACTTCAAACCCAGTATTCTCTCTACTATACTATCATTATCTCTCCCCTCATTTCACCTGGGTTAAAGTTAAAACTCTAATAGTGGAATGTTCCAGTCACCACCATACATAGGAAATACTGTCCTGAAAGTTTTCTCTGAATGGCATTGAAAATAGTCACTCCAGCAGAATTTATTTTCTGTGAGTGCAAGAACTCTCCACTTTTTCTGTATATGCCTCAGCACCTAGCATAATGCCTAGCCTATACTCTGTGACCTATGATGCCGTCGATGTTGGTGTTCCTTCAAAAATTAAGCAGATTACAGCCAATCTATGCTTAGAGATTCAGTTGTTACTCTTTTCTATGCTTGCCCATTAACTCCCACCAGGGAGAATACCCAATGGTCTTTCTTAATTTTCTTTTGAAATCAAAAGGATGCCAGTGAAGCCCAGGGGTCTATCATTTTCACTTAACTTTCACCATATGATCAGACTCTCTGGTTTCTGATTTAATGTATCACTTCCCCTAGTCTAGTAGTATCTCCATTTTTTTGGTCATTGGACGAAGATCTTATATTTTGAATATGTATAGCTAAGCTAAAGTTCACAGATATTCTGAAAACTATGTGATTCCTCATATGCTATATACCACTTCTACACCACTTTGTCACTGCAGAAGTAAAAGGAGTGAGAGTCATTTAGAATTTTTGTTTTCTGGCTTGATATAGGCAAAGAATTCATCACCAAATACTGGTAATGAGCTTCTTTGCTCTCAGCTAAACTGGTATTCCTCTAATTGTCTGTGGTTTGGGCTGACACATTTTAGATATAATGCATATTTGATAAAAGTTTTGTGGAATTGACTTAATTTGGGAGGAGCAGAGAGGTTATAATTTGGATAATTCTTTCTATATCACCAAATCTCTTAAAAAGAGAGAATTATCCAGGAGAGGCAAAATAAGCAGCATAAGAAACCTGGATATTTGGTAGAACCAGATATTAACACTTGTAAAATTTAAAAATAATGATTATACTATTTCCTCTGAGAACAATTACTGCATTTTATTTAATTACAACGACAACAAAAAAACTCCCATAGCACTTTTTTTCTTGATGCTGCTTCCTCCTTTATGGAATGGCAATAATGATACCTGTATTACTTACTTCATAGGACTGTTATGGGGAAAACTCTTTGCAAAACTTCAAGAAGTAGGAGAAGGAGGAGGACTAAAGTATCACTGAATTAGTATCATTGTTGTTATTATTGTCTATTGACTGTGAGACTGTGGGCAAGTCATTTAACCTTTAAATTCCTCCAAGAAAATGAGATCATAAGTTGCAGAATGGATGCAGATTTGCATTAGAAGTAGGATTTTCTTCAATGGGAGTTCTCTAGAGTAATAAAATCAAAGGTCTGGTCTAAATAACAAAAACAATAGTATTTTGTGTAGTGCCTGAAAGATTACAAAATACTTTATACATATTGTTATTTGTCATTTGAGCCTTATAATAACCCTATGGTAGGTACTAAAG
Source organism: Petaurus breviceps papuanus (assembly GCF_028583685.1). Lineage (NCBI taxonomy): Eukaryota > Metazoa > Chordata > Mammalia > Diprotodontia > Petauridae > Petaurus > Petaurus breviceps. The sequence continues at coordinate 9,928,921 of NW_027187323.1, forward strand.
CTATTATTATGTTGTTGTTCAATTGTATCTGACTGTTCATAACCCTATTTAGCGTTTTCTTGGGCAAAAATACTGGAGTGGTTTGCCATTTCCTTTTCCAGTTCATTTTTATAAATGAGGACACTAAGGCAAACAGTTAAATAACTTTTCCAAGGTCACACAGCTAGTAAGAGAGTGAGGTCGGATTTAAACTTGAGTCTTCCTGACTCCAAGCCTAGAGCTCTATCCACTGCACCACCTAGCTGCCCAAAGCCATTATTACTCCTATTTTAAAAATGAGGAAATAGTTTCAAAATTTCTACGTAATGTGACCATGATTGCATGTCCATTTAGCAGATGAATTGGGATTAGAAACTTGGCCTTCATGGTTCTAAGTCTCTTTTCATTATGCCACAGTGCCCTGGCACTATTCCACATATTCCTTGATATCACAGGTGACATATATATGTATGTATGTATATGTATATTATATATTTTTATACATACACACATGATTCCTGTCTCTCATTCTGTGATAGATTGTTAATACTATGAGAGCTATAGTAAGCCCATAACAGAAACCTTATGGCAGCCCCTCCTTTAAAAAAGGTGTGATTTTTAAAAATCAATAATACTAACAGTGTATGCCCTAATCTGGAAATCATTTGTTTTCAATAAAGTGTCATTTTTTTGTCACCTACATTTTTGTCCTTTTCAGTTTACGGTAGTACCTATATCACTACATTGTAAAGTACATGTCTTCTCCTATATTTTATTCCATAAAACTTGATCTTTAAAATATATACCAGTAAATTTAGATGACTACCTATATCCATCCACAAAGACTATAGACATAGCATGTCACAATGGGGCCTTTTCTGAAGCCACTCTAGAATATGCTTACTCTTAAATATTTCTACTTTTCCCACTTCTGGGTACATAATTTAGATTAAAAATTACCCTTTAGAGTTCAAATCTGACTCAGCACTGGGTTTGTTTCCCAAAACAAAAGCAACTTTGCACAAGGTCAAAAGCATGGGTTCTCCCGCCCCTTCCATTCTCAGTAATATCTCTTTATAGAAACTTCCCTGCTATTCCTTCCCAACATAGGACTCATTCTTTTTCCAATCTTGGGAATACCAATCAGTTTAATTGTTTGACAGAATTTTCCTGCCTTTCCTCAGAAGGTGTAAATTTTTCAAATGCCAGTAACATACCACTAGAAAATTTCCCAGGAGTGGTAGCTAATTGCAACGAGGTTTACTGGCACTGTTGTTCAAGGGCCTATTTTCAAAAAAGCCAATATGCACCACACAAGAAAAATAGAACTTAAAACTGATGTCTTGAAAGTCAGAAACACTAAACTGTGTAAAATTACATTGGCATGGTAAGTACATACATACTGCTGAATTGCAATCATTTTTCTCCAGCATTAGTTTGTGCTTTTGCTAGAATTAAAGGAGTTTTTACTTGATATAACAAATCCAGAACATTAAAAATGTAGTTTATGTCTCATTCTGAAAATGTAGGAGACTTTTTTTCCCTAGGAAAATGTGTTCTTTTTTGCTATTTAGCAATTTACATTAAGAGCCTTTGTTTCTCCTCCCAACACATGTAATATTATCTCTTCAGTATACACACCCAAAGGGTAAAATTCAGAAACGATGCAGCTTGTTGGGGAAAAAGTGATATGATTTGCCATGCATGATATTTGTATTCTGCAAAATAATTATTACCTCAATAGCAACAACTTGGCAGCCATAGATACTGCTTGCTTCCTTTAATTAATTCATAGGCCACTTCACTGGCTAAGTCCAGTTAATTCAAGCATAAATGTGCATTCCCCTAAGGTCTTAGCATCCTTAGTTGCTTTTGACTTCCCCATCTAAGATTATCTTGAATCTGTTCTGTATATTCATTGTGTATGTATACATTGTCTCTCCTATTAGAATGTAAGCTCTTTCAGGACAGGAAACAGTTTTGCTTTGTGTCATATGCATTTACTATAGTGCCTGGTTTATAGCCAACAATTAATAAATAATTAATAAATGATTAATTGACTTACATACAGGATAAGTAAACTAACAATTATATGTAGATAATTAGAAGCTGTATAAAATAGTGGACTGGAAACTGGCCAAAAGTCAGCAAGACTTGGGTTTGCACCTTGCCTCTAACACAAAGTGACTGGCTCAAGCAAATCTCAGATTAGGAAGGCTTCCTGGAAACTTGGGATTGGGAAGAATGCAGTTCATATCTCACCTATGACACGAATGACTTGACCATCCCATCCTTTAACATCTCCCAGGTTGAGTTTCCTTGTTGGTAAAAAAAGGAGAGTTAGTGATACTTGAAATATGTACCTACCTCACAGGGCTGTTAAGTTTTTTTTTTTTGTTTTTTGTTTTTGTTTTTGCTTTTTGGAGGGAGGAAGGCAAGGTCACACAGCTAGTAAGTGTTTAGTGTCTGAGGCTGGATTTGAACTCAGGTCCTCCTGACTTCAGGGCCGGTGCTCTATTCACCCTAGCCACTCCCTGTTAAGTTTTAGACTTAAATATTTGATAAAAGTCAATAATGACTCCTCCTCCTATCAGTATAATTCTGAGTCAAGGCCAAAAATTAATGGCTCACATTCTTCCCCCATTCCCTGCCCAACTATGATTGTAAGCAACTCCTAGTGGAGAAACTCACTGTATGAATATGGATAGATCACAGCCTTTGTAATGCAACTTATAAATTTAGAGTAGACTAAGTCACCTATACTATTAAGGGGTTTGCCCAGGATCATTTAGGCAGAATTTCTTAGAGACAGGATTTAAGCCCAGGTCTTTTCATTCACAATACCCTGATGCCTTTCTGTAACAACAACAATAATAATGAAAATAATAACATAACTAATATATATATACACACACACACACACACACACACACACACACACATATATATATATATAAATGCTCAAGGTTTTAAGGGTTCTTTATAAATATTTTCTCATTTGATCCTCACTAGAATACTGGGACATGGGTGCTATTATTAACTCCATTTTACAGATGAAGTAACTGAGGCATAAAGATTCACACTAGAAGAACAATTGATATGAGAAATATTATAATTTTACTTGGCAAGAAAATTGTTTTATCTTACTAACTTTTATGAAGGACAGGGTTTGGGGAAGGATAAAGCTAGGTCCTTTGAGGAATTTATTCCTTCTAATGTGACTTGCCCAGAATGATACAACAACTACAAAATGCTTGAGGCAGGTTTCAAATTCAGGTATCCTGGACTCCGAGTTAAATATTTTTTTTTTTGGTAGAAAACCACATAGAAAACCTCTGTGTAGGTTGTACATGTTATCATGCTGAAACCCCTAGCACAGTTCATAATTCAGTATAAGGCAGGGACTGATCCAAGAGAACATATCTAATAAAAGAACTTTATTTCACCTATAAGAACCACAGAAGATAGTATAGACTGAAGATCTTCATATATGTTTGATATGACTATGAATGCTTGAAACAGATTCCTTAAGAAGCAGAAGAAAAAAATATCAATTACTTGATAGCCACACCTAAATAAAACTTTGAAGAAAAATTCAGAAATGAGGCACCTGTTGATATATAGGTAAATCTAAGTTTATTTTTTTTTTAATGTTAAATCAGTCACATATAATTTTGCCAACCTAGTTTTGGGAAAAGAGTCGGTCAATGAGCATTTATTAACCATCATATAATGAAATTTTGTTGCAAGAGATAGAGCTATTAAAACATACAACACTCTTTCTAAACATTTTTATAATGAACATTTTACAGAATTATGCAGTGTAATAGACCAGTGGGACTGGAGTTAGGAAGATTCAAAATTGGACCTTTGACAGCTTACTAGTTGTGTGATCCTGAACAAGTAACTTAATCTGTCCACCTCAGTTTCTTCAACTGTAAAATCAATCAATCAATATTTATTAAATTTGTACCATATGCCAGGAACCATGCTAAGTTCTAGAGATAGAAAAAGAGTCAAAAGACAGTCCTTGCCCTTAAACCACTTAAAATCTAATGGGGGAGATAACATGGGAACAAACGTAGACAAGCAAATTATATACAAGATAAATAGCAATATGAGGGACAGCACTGGAATTAAGAGGAGTTGGGGAAGATTTCCTGCAGAAGGTGGAACTTTAGTTGGGACTTAAGGGAAGGCAGGGAGCTCCTCTAATACATTAACAGAGGGTTTCTTCATCCTGGAATTATTTGTGTCACTGAAATCATAGGTCAAGTCTCTATTCGTTAAATGGGCTAATTATATTGGACATAGAGCAAACCAAAATGTGTGTGTTCCTGAAGAAGATAAATGGAGATATGAGGAAGATATTCTTAATTTAAATTGAAAGGTAAACCTATTTAATCAAAAGGATTTGTGCAACATGAGATCTCCTGGCTATATGTTAAACAAGTTTTAAAGCCTCATGAATGTTTTAGACTATCTGAAGTCCATTTAGCACAGAGAAACTGCAGCTCAAAAGGTTTGTACAGTTTCTGAACTGGGAAAATTTCCATCAATTAGTCTCTTAGATTCTCTGTAGTTTTATCTCTTCTATACCTGATTTTTCAGAACTTCATCAGAACAGAAACAACTCTACTCTCATGAAGTTAGCTAAATCAGTTTTAAAATTTCACTCTTAAAAAACAAAACAAAACAACACTACCCATAATTATGAGTGGATGGGAAGTAACTGTTTGTACCAGTGGTCCTTAAGCCCCACTCTCAGTCCAGTGAATCCTGTGTACTATGTTTTTAAATGCATAAAATAAAACACACAGTATTACAAAGGAAATCAGTTATATTGCTGTGAAGTTATTATTTTTTAAAAGTTCACTTTCCCTAGGCTTAGAACTCCTGTTTTATTATCCATAATATGTTGGTGGATTGATTCAGTTTCTTAAATTCACCTAAGGTATGTGATTACAATTTAAGGTATAAAGAAGAAAATAGGCTATAGACCTAAAACTGAGAGCATGTTTAGAGGTCTCCTAATCAAACCTCCTAATTTTATAGACAAGAAAACTGAGGGCTGGAGAAGTTAAATGACTTGCTCTGGATCACACCGTTACTAAGAAGCAGATTAAGAATTTGAAACCAGGACCTCTGTCTGCATATCCAGTGATTTTCTCTCTGTATCACACTGCCATTGTAGACTGATTTCCACATCACCCAAATTCCATTTGCATAGAGTGATGTTATACACATATTCAGATTTAAATGTGGATAGAGGCAAAATCCCAGCATAATGTAATGAAAAGAGCACTGAGCTTGCAGTTAGAGGACATAGGTTCTGGTTCTAGTACTGTCTTTGGTAATATCTGCATCATTTGGGGTAAGTCACAATGTCTTTGAGATCCTGCTTCCTTATCTGTAAAATGAGAGGATTAGACCTCTCATAATTACAGCTAGAAATTATGAGATTATTTTCAATGAATTGAATTTTAAACTATGAATGAATTTTCATTGTGTGTATACACACACATATATGTGTATATATATGTATATATATACACATAAGTATGTTTCTATATGTGATCTTTCTATATGTGTGTATAGGATTTTCCAGGTCAGGGGAGGGATGGGGGGGCGGGTGGTGGAGAGGAGAGACAAGAGAGGAAAAAAAGATTTTTGACCTATTAGATACTCTAGGAATTTCAGTCATTTATCAAACCCCATAATTTTACAAGTAATTAAGAAGCAATGCTCTTTGAAGCAATTGATCAATACACACAGATTAAGAGCTAGTTAGAAGATCAAAATGAGTTTTAATCACCAAAACTGGGCACTACAGAAAAATGGAACAAAAATGCTAACATCATTTTAGTTAAGTCTTTCCTTTCTACCTCCTGGATTGGTAATTACTATCATCTACCTTTCTACATTATGTCTATATCTGTATTCATCTATCTCTCTCTATCCATATATCCATATATGTATATATACACATATACAATTGTGTGAATATACTTATATATGTACATAAACATAAATGATGATTTTTCTATGCTCATATTATTTCCCCCCAATCATCTTTGATAGAAGACTACTTAGTTTTTATCTATGTATCCTTAGCAACTAGTACAGTATATTATTGGTTCCTAATAAGTACTACTTGAATTAATTGAATGAATGAACTTTATTATTCCAAATTGTTACAGGAAGATTTTCTTTTTTCCCTAACTGCTCCATCACTACACTTGTTGCTTTTTCTCAACTTATTATCATTGAGATAAAACATCATTTTTCACTTGTGAAAGCAAACAGAGCAACAGCATTTGCCATGAAAATATGTTGAATGTAACTTCTCAGAGCCATCTCTGATCTCTTGCACACATGGCCACCAAAATCAGATTTGATTACAATTTTTCTCAAGCTCTCTGCTGTCGCTGGGTCTGTGTCATATTCATGGCTCCTTCTTTTAGCCACTACAGTTTCTCTAGTTACTTACAGCCAAATCTTGGTGTTAGAACTTCTACAGTTGGTCTAACAACATTCTGTGGGAACCTTGGTCTCTACAGGTTCAGACTTTTCATGTCTAAATAGCAGGGATTCATAATTTTCTCTGCTCCTCAGGAGGCTAAGAAACACTATCGCCGAACATAGCGTTCCTTAAGCTCATCCCCTTACATCTCTCCCTACAATCTTCAAACTAAATTATGATGGCTCCTCCAAACATTCCAATCAAGTAAGGCAAAATCCCAAAGTGATTCTCAGGTTCTGGGACTGCTTTACATGGAGGGCCTTTTCCCTGAATTCTCCCACCTTGGAAGCATCAGTCTGCCAGCAATCCTTAATTGGTTTAATTACACTGACTTGTGTCCACAGCATTGCTACTTTAAATACATCTTTGAGATCTGCCTGGATGTTGAATAAGTGTTATTTTAGGCTTTTGGATTAAAACTCCAATCATTGAGGTTGAAATGTTAATAATATTATTCTTTTGATCCTATTATTAGCAAAGTCAAAGTAATGAATTTTCAAAGTGACTTAAAGGGCTTGGCTAGTAAGAAGTCCCTAGTATTTCCCCCTTTTTTTCTTGCAACTCTTCTCCAAAATTCACTATTCTTTGATAAACTTCTTTAAAACAAGCTTTTTCTATTCAAAAGCTCACATGTTCTCACATCAAATATAAGATTCTATAATTACCTGGCTCACTGTGTGTGTATATGTGTGTGTGTGTGAGAGAGAGAGAGATATAAGGGAGATCATTTAGTATATTTCTTTAATTTAAGGATGGGGAAAATGGGCATTAAAAAGCTTACTTGCCCAAAGACACATAGTCAGTGGCAGAACTCACTAGAACAAACTAGTTCCCCTGAGTTCCTATCCAGTGGATAAGAGTATAAGGCTTGGAATAGACCTCCCCAGTCCAAAGAACATTATCCTTTTCAGAGAAAATAAAAGCAAAATGATTTTTTTGAAATGAGTTGTTCTTGTTTCTTTCCACCATCCACTCTCATCATTCAATTAGCCACGAATGCTATCCTATATTGTCTTGAAGCCTACTCCTTTCTCCAACAGAATTAATAACATGAAAACAAACAAGTAAGCTGATAAACATTTTCTTGTTGTAGCTGTTGTTGCCCCTTGCATTCCTCAGCAGCTCCAGCCCATCTTGAGTTTAATATTTTTACTGCACTTATAAATGCCAAAAAAGAGATTCGTTTTAAAAATCAATGATGAACAAAGTTTTTTCCATGCTTAGATAAATAAAAAAAAGTTTTGATTTACCTGTTAATGAGTAGAAGGAAAACTATATATTTGATTTCATTAAATAATATGTATATGTTTTTAATGTAACTGATTAGGGAAATAATAGCAGTGAAGGAGCAAATCAGATTTGACTTCTTGTTTTGCCTGACTTTAAAGAACTTGGGGGAATGGACAATCACTGGACTATTGTCATTATTTAACTTTAAAAATAATATGCTACTGATCCCAGTTAGGTATGTGAAACTTAGCACAGAAAAATGGCAAAACTATTAACTATACTCACAGAGTCTGGTCAGGAAATTTTAAGTATTTAGCTACTAAGTCAATGCAATAAACCAAAATATTAAAATGAGATGGGAAAGATAAATGAGACTGAATTTTAAAGGGAGATTATTAATATAATATTCTAATTCTCTGAACTTGCTACATATAGCCAAAAGACAAGATCTTTTTTTTTTTTAAGCAATTGGGGTTACGTAACCTGTTCAAGGTTACACGGCCAGTTATTTCTGGGTGGGTGCTAAGTATCAGAGCCCAGATTCGATCCCAGGTCATCCCAACTCTGGGTCTAGTTCTCTTACTCACTGCACCACCTGGCCGCCCTGGAAAGATCTTATTCATTGCTCTTTTCTTAAGTTATATAAGACACGAAGCAGGGGTGCAGTAAGAAGGCTAGACTGAGAATCAGGAAAACCTGGGTTCAAATTCCATTTTGGATACTTGCTAGGTGTGTGACCCTGGGCAAGCCACTTAAGCTTTATATATCTTAAACAGACTTCATAGGGTCATCAAAGTCACATAGGGGTGTAGATCTGTATGGGTGGCAGGAATTTAGGGGATTTCCCTTTGCATGTTTCTCTAAGTATAACGAGGCTTATCTGGGCATGCCCAGATCTTGCAATATGGAGGCTGATTGTCTGGTGTATCTGGAAAGACTGTGTCTTAAGTGGATAAACTGGGACAATCTCTTTTTCTAGTTCACACTCTTTACTGTATCTCTTCTTGCTACCTCCTGAGGGTGAAGTTCACAGATTATCCATGGTGCCAGCACCACAAATTAAACCCCTGAGAAGGGAAGAACTTCACTCTCCTGCTCCCTTTCTCTTTTACCCCATATAATAGAAAGGACTTGGAATATTTAATGCTCTTCTGTCTCTTTTCTCCTTCACAGTTTCAGGTGCCAGCAGTGATTCTCAGTGGATCCCAGGAGTTCAAGGCATGGCAATCTCAGTCAAGACCCTGGGATGCCCTGCACAGAACTCAAAACTCAAGTCCAAGAGGGGTTCTGGACCTGGAACTATGTATATAAGAAATGAGGTAAACTGTGAAGCTATTTTCCTTCCCCTCCCCAGAGATTGAGATAGAGTAGGATTAAACCCCACCTGCTGAAGAGTCAGTTGTTTATATATTTGTTGTAAAAGCTATCTCGTTAGTGGCTAAATGGTAATGGGGTTCAGGGAACCACCTTTACACTTGAAGGAACCCCCTTGGTTGGGGATTGGAGCCATTTACAGAGATCCTAGGCACACCCCAAACTGTTTTAAGGGTAACAGAGAACACTGGGAAAAGGATAAAATCCAGTATGTCTGGATATAGACTTGATTTACCAGTATATCTAGTATATATCCAATATATCTGGCCTTTAGGAGGTAGGGTGGGCATTATTATATAAAGTAACAAGAAATTTGGTAATATGGACAAATATATCTTAAGTTATTGAATGTTAATCATTAATGTTTTTGTCATGTGATAAAAACATAAATCAAGCTATAAAGGCAATTAGGTGACTCAGTGAATAGAATATGGAATCTGGAGTCAGGAAGACCTGAATTCAAATCTAGCCTCAGGCATTTCCTAGCTATGTGAGCCTGAGAAAATCACTTAAGCTCTGTTTGCCTCAGTTTCCTCATTTGTAAAATGAGGATTATAATAGAACCTACCTCCCAGGGTTGCTGAGAGGACCAAATGAAATAATAGCACATGGTAACTGCTATGTAAATGTTAGTTATTGTTATCAGAAATATTATTAAAGGTACCTTAAATTTCCTTTAGTTCAGTTGCTTCATTTTAAAGGTACACAGATTTTAAATGCCTTGCCCAATATCACACAATTAATAAGTGGCACAACTGATATTTGATGCATTGCCTCTGACTCAAAGTCCAAGACTCATTCCAATTCATCAGGCATTCCATGCCTCCTCAAAGGACCTCTGAATGAATGCCTCAAGGAAGTACTCCAGGCTTCAACCACCTCCAACCAAGAACTATGTTAATTTACATTCCATGTCTCATCACATTAAAACAATTGAGGCACACATATATTTGAATGTATCTAGATTTTCATTGCAGAAACTCTAGTTTTTAAATAATTAAAACATCTAATTAATTTAATAATAACCATCTTGTGATAACTGGTTGCAATTAGGAATGAGTTAATGAACTTTCATTTTAGTACAGACCAAATTTCCTAAATTGTAGTTTCAAGTTCAACAAAACCTTCAATGAGGATTCTAGTTATCCCTCCTTAATATGTAAATTCATATGGATTTCAAAAGAAACTTGCTCCATATGTTTTTTGATTCATTAACACTTAACTCATTAGAACAGTTTGAGGAGTATTTTATGAACAGGAAGAAATCAAAACCTTTATGTTAGTCCTTTAAATCTTTTCTCCTTTAATCCTAGAAAATATGTATTTCCAGAGCCAAATCTAATAAACATGAGTATAGAAAGATTCAAATTTGGATCTAAACTAAGGATTTGAGAATCTCAAGTGAATTCTCATCTAGGCAAAATAGTTCATCTTTAGTTTCAATAGCAATCTTCTTATCAAATCAGACATTGCCCTCTCTCCCCCCACAGACACTTAATAGCCAATTGGAAAGAATGTAAATAAAATTGGCTGTCCACCTGCAGCCAAAAAGATCCCATTTCCTTGAGTAAACCTTGCCAAGACTGCTTCACTTTCAGGACAGAAGACTCCAAGTTTTTGCATCTGTCTCTCGTCTCCACTACTCAAAAGTCAATCCAGATGCCTGTGGAGTGGAGGAGAAAGGCTGCCGCCAGGTAAACTATCTTGGCTTCAGACAGGAATTTGCAGGGGTATATCCTTGCATAAAGCTTCTCTCTTTGTAAAAGTTCAGGAGAGGACCTTTTCAGTAAAATTAAATTAGGGGAAAAGTCAGTGTTGACATGCCAACTAGCCACCAGATGGCAGCAATGCGTTTTTGTGAATAATGCAGTCCTATGTGCAGTTAAGCTAACATTTCACATATTCATAAGAGAACAATGGTTACTTTTCTAAGTAGGACAGAGATGCTTTTAATGAATTCAGTTATTCTCCCCATGCCTGTCTATAGGTCATGCCAACAGTTACAATGTATATGTATGTGCCCCTCAACTTTCCCTGCCCCTCAATATAGGTCTTCATATGCACATTACCCATTAACTGCAGTTGAAGCTTGTTTTGATAGCCCAGAAAATGTTTGTGGCTTGAAACAAATGTTTTCCTGTCTGATGGACAAGTAGCATCTGCAGTTGTGAATGGTGCGGTATAGTTATCAAAAGGTAAGTAGTTCACATAATTACTTGCCACATATCTAAGTATATATATAACAGCTTAGAAAAAGAGTGAGTTTGGAGTGGTTAAGAAATGTATTCAGACATCCCTCAGATATCAGGGAGCACATCCAATACTGGCTTTTGTTAAGCTGAAGCTCTCCTTAGCCTTCTACCTCTTTTTCTATCAATAATAGGGATTGTTGTCAAAAGAACCTGTGATTGGATGTCCACAACTGAGTATCTGGAAATACTGAAATTATAGTATGATTTGAACTCGGTGTGGCATATTGAAAAGAACACTGGGGCTGGGCCTGATGACCTGGGTTCAAATCTGCATCTGCCACTTAAACCCTCTGTGGTCCCTAGGCAAATTATTTAGCTTCCATTACACTTCAGTGTCCTCTTCTACAAAATGACTTCTAAAGTTAGCTTTTGCTCTATGATCCTATGGACTGGAGATCAAAAGAAAATGAAGTTTCATCAGGTCTCGTGTGACCTGGTGCTAGGATTAAATGGGAGAGTTAGATGGTAAAATTCTTACTTCTTAAGTGAGGTCTTAGAATTCACAGCATCTGTTTCTCTCCTTCATAAAGCAGTCTGTACAAATGGCTGTTATTTTGGCACATGCAATTGTTCCAATTGTATATAGACACCCAGGGAGTAAGGGTTTGGGACATTTCTCCTATCACTGCTAATGGGATGTAAGGCCAATTGCTGGTAAAATTGCCAGCGCCAAGAAGTTAACAGCCCTCTATCGTAAAGAAATCTGACAGAACTCCTGGATTGTTTGTACTCGCCTGGGCTCAAGTCAACAACACACTGATTTGTGATCTGAAAACAGTTCAAGACTCCTCAGTCCACCTATTTCTTTCTAACATCTGGGCAGGCCTTTGTCTATCAGGGGTCACCTTTCAGTTTCCTCTTTTGCTAAGACTAAGTAAGCATCAAGCCTTCAAATACCTGGAATACTCAAGTGACCGCCATCATTCCACATCCTTGTCTGTCACCTTTTTTCACCTCCCCATTTACCAGAGCATACTTTGCCAGTAAAGTGGCAGGGTCTGTGAATAGCACTCCAGCATTTGCTTTACAAGTGACAGCATCTTCCTTTCATCTTAGAGTTAGAGCTTTTCTGCTTTCGGTTCCAGTCATTGTTTATATGTGTGTTTATTCTGTTGTTTTCCTCTTACTGTTTTAAGCCCTGCACTGAGATTTTAGAGTTTACTCACCACTGCCCACAGATTTCTTTCCCGCTCAGTGATTTGTAGCATATAAACACTCCACATATATTCTCCTTCTCTTGCCTTCAGATCCAGCCTCATTACTTTACATTTCTAAAACTGAATAGCTTCAGCCATGTATCTTCCAGTGATTCTTCTCTATCTAAAATTACTAGATTTTATTTTGTTTTGTTTTATTCCTATGGACAAGAATAAATGCAATACTGATTATACGTCCTAACTATTTTAAAAAAAACAGTTTTAAAACGCAAATATTACTCTCCCCTCCCCCCTTTTTGTTTCTGGAGAAAGTCTATTCATTATAAAAATCATGTCAGGAATGAAATAGATAGTTACACTTAAATAAAAATATGAATAGCATTGGTTAAAAAAATAAGAAGGTATGTGCATCTTGAATGTTTGTCTTCTAGTGTTAGCAACAGGTCTTCAAAGTATTTCTTTATGCTGTGGATTTCACTTCATTTTTTATGGGCAGTGTTAGAAAAAGAAGACTTTCTTGAGAAATATCAATTCCACCCCATAAGGTCCACTGTTGTGCCATTTGTTAGTTGGTCAGACCTGCAAAGGTCCCTAGATTGGCTCCTGTGAGTCAGGTAAATAAACTCCAGACATTTTCACTAGGTTTTCCTCCTGACTGCAATTGTCTCTCTTCTGTTAGTCTCCTGGCTTTCCTGGCTTCCTTCATTTAAATCTCAGTTTCTAAAAGAAGCCTTTGCCGAGTCCTGCTTAATTCCTCCATTGGCCATCTCCCCTTTATCCTGTCTGTGGCTTGTTCATACATGATTGTTTGCATCTTGTCTCCCCCTTCAGACTGCGAACTCTGGCAGCAGGGATTGGCTTTTGCCTTTTTTGTATTCCCACTGTTTAGCACAGAGCATGGCAGTATTCAGCACTGAATAAATGCCGGACTATTGGTTGGACTGATCGCCTGAATGTGCCCTGAGCCTGCATGTACGTACCAGAAATGCCTGCCTTAGGTACGAGTGCATGTGGAATGGATGTCTGTGCCTGCTCTGGGGGGAGCAACAACAAAAACTTCAAAGAACATGTCCTGCAGGCGCTACCTGAATATCATCAACTTTTTATTTAAATGGCAACTCTGTGTATTTAACTTAGTACAAACCCACAAGAAAATCACTAGTTCATTTCATAGGTAACTCCTACAAACCAGAAGAAAGGAAAAGAGAAAGGAAAAAGGGAAGGAAGGGGAGAGAAGGGAAGGGAAGGAAAAAAGTGTACAGTGCTCTCTTCTAGGAAAGAAAGATAATATGGAACTTCTAACTCTCTAGATAGGAAATAAGTTTAAAAAAATAACAATACCATAAGCCAGGCACGGTTCTAGGAGCTTTTTACAAATATTGTACCACTTGATTTTCACAGTAACCCTGAGAGGTAGATAATATTACTAGTAATCTTGAGAGGCAGATGCTATCACAATCCCCATTTTATAGTTGAAGGAACTAAGATAGAGGTTAAGTGACTTGCCCAAGTACAGCCAGCTAGCAAGTGTCTGAGGCTGAATTTGAATTCAATACCCTGAGTCCAGGCTCTATCCCCTGAGTCACCAAGCTGCCAACACAGTTATTATATGTTCAGGAAGAATAAGTAATGACCTGAGTTACTTATAGGAGGGAACATGCATGCCTTTTAGCTATCTTAGAAAATTTAAATAAGCTTGCTTATGTCTATTGACATCTTTTAAATACTAGGAAATAAAAGTATTTTCATAGTAGATACTGGGAAGATTATTTACTGATGCTTGCATTGTCAATCTCCACTAATAGCATATTAATCTCTTTTTTCTAGCATTTCTAAAAAGTAATTAAAACACTGCAATAACATATATTTTAGAAATTAATGAAATGATGGAATTATTTATATGAAAACCTTCCCATGTACCAATGGCATTCCTCCCAAACTACTCAGAGGACCGAAAGGAAGCTTGATCAGCCTCCATACTTGTTCTTATTACCTCTAATATTTTAAAGAAAAGCTTTATGCAACATTTCATTTCATTACTTCAGACTTGCCAATTCAGCTTCCAAAAGGGCTTATTCTCCTCTCCAAAAAAAGTGAGCTTGAAATATAGGTATAGAGTCACCAGATGGCAGCGGCACTTCATCAGGTGGTCAAAAATGCAAGACATTTAATTCAATTTAATTTAACAAACATTTATTCAAAATATTAACATTATGTATCAGACTGTGCAAGGGACTGGAGAAACAAAGACAAAAACAAAATTGTCTTTTTGAGGATTTTATGTTCTACTGGAGGCCATTTTTTTGGTCTTTTTTTCATTTTTTTTCTTTTTTTACAAAAGAATAGATGAGGACCTTTGCTCAAACTCTTACAATTTCATTACTTCAGATTTTCTACATCTTCCTTATGTGTTATGAGAACAACTGGACATATTCTTAACAAATTGTTAGTTTTACGATGACATTTTTTCAGGGAGGGGAAACAATGCCTCATTGGAAAGAGTCACTGCACATGCAGTGAGAAGACAAGGGCTCAAATCTTGTCTCTGTCACTTAGTAATTGTGTGACCTTGGCAAAGTCACTTGGGCCTCATTTTCTTTATCTGTACAAGAAGGGGGGGGGGAGTGAATTGGTTGACTTTTAAAGTGCCTTCCAAGTCTAACTCTATGACCCTGTGAAATACTTACCTGTGGTATAACTTGATACCTTTAACACTAATACTTAATATTTCTCCCTCTATATTTTAGATTTTTTTGTCTTTTTTTGGAGGGGGGAAGGCAGGGCAGTTGGGGTTAAGTGACTTGTCCAAGGTCACACAACTAGTAAGTGTTAAGTATCTGAGGCTGAATTTGAACACAAGTCCTGCTGGCTCCAGAGCCAGTGCTCTATTCATTGTGCCACCTAGCTGCCCCTAGATTTTATTTATTTTTTTTAAATCACCTTCCTAATGACTTAGTGTCAAAGCAACTGGGCAACTACTCGCTCATTACCAGTGCCTTTACAGCTGTGACTTTTCTTCAGTACCTGACTAGGCGATTGGTACAAGAAGGACCTCAGTCATATTTTTCATGCTCCTTCCTGTTAGAATTTCTTTTCTTCACATATGATTGAAATTAAAGATCATGACAAAAAAAGTGAAACAATCAAAGGAAGGAAATAAGGAAGATCAGGGCTCAAATCCTGACTCCTCACCTTACTAGCTTTATAACTTTGGGCATGACATTTCTCATCTCTGAGTCTCGGTTTCCTCATATTGATGGGGCTAAACAAATACAGTTCCAAAGTCCCTTCAGTTTCCTCTATTTGGTGATAATTTATTTAAATAAGAATAACACTCAAACACAAAACCCTGCATGTCTGTTGTTCCTTAGTCAGAAAGAACTACTGCTCTGATACCTCAGCATAAGAATGAAATGGATTCCCCCTTTTTTTCTGACTCACCACCAAAGTAGGGGACTCTGGTACAATTAGAAAGTAATATAATATTCCTTGGTAGCTGATAGACTTTATTGCTTCTCCAGCAATAGCTTGAGAGTGTATCTTCAGTCTGACCATATTTCTCAAAGAGGCAATACCCCTTACACAAAACAGACTATTTTAAATGTTTAAGTAAAGTTTTTGAATACAGAATTAGCCAGGTATCACTTTGGAAAAATTTTATCTGAATATATTTGCTCATTGTGTGTGTGTGTGTGTGGGGGAGGCCAGGGGCAAATAAGGCATGGTAATTTTGTAGCTAGGTGGGCTTTATTCTTCAGGGCCAAAAGATATTTTGAATTATATTTCTGGAAATTCCCCAGGGAGAAGAAAGTTATGTTGTTTTTGTCTTTCATTTTTGAAGAAAAACAATGATATCATGGATGATGTCTTGAATTACAGGTGAAGACATTTAAGTGAGGCAGAGGTGTACAAAGTCGCCAGCTTCACTCTCTCTTCCTGAGTCATAGAAGTCCAGTGAAAGGACAAAAGCCAAGACAACAGGAGATGACCCAAGATGCACTGGATGACTTTGGCATCTTCAATACCGGACCAAGCTCTAAGCACTCTACAGAGCCTGCTTCAGTGACCTTTGTATCCATTGGAACAAATTGTTCTTATCTGGCCATTCTATCAGAGGAAGTCTTCACATGCTTGGGGTAGACACCCCCCTAACACATCAATTGATTTGAAGCCTCTCACTTAACCTCAACTTGGTTTAGCCAGTCTGCTGAGACAATTTAACAAGGTATGGCCAGTGCCCATGCTACAGCTCCTTGGAGCCACAGGTGAGAGTTGGGTGAAGGTGGATGAGCACGCTATGGGGTGTTCCAGTAGAACTAGTCACCTCTGGTATGAGGGCTTGCCAAGCCCCTTTCAGGGCTGAAAAAATAATAGTGATGTGTGGTTGAATGTAGGAAATAATAATACATTTCATTATACAGAACTCAGAACCCTGACCCATAGTAGCCCCCAAATCCAGACCCTTGAGGACAGAAAAAGAATCCTTCTTCTCTGATGCTCTTGGTTGTCTTTTGCTCAAATTCCACCAGAAGTCCCTTGCCAAACATTGTGGGGCCAGATTTTTGGCCGAGGGATGGGCATGGCTGATCACGCTGCTTGGATAAGCAGAGAGTTGCCAACTATATAATTATTCTGATAAGACAGAAGCCTCTAGGCCTTGTCATCTGACCCATCATTGGGTCCTACAGACCTCTGGGATTTATCACTTGCATCTGTAGCTAGGTTCTCCAGTTACCCAGGCATTGTCATCTTCCTTCCTGCAGCACCCAGAGGCCCTCTGGATCATTCCATCCAAACTACAGGTGAGAGGATACACTCTAGTGTATTCTCTCCTCCAACTGGAATGTGAGATCTTTGAGGACAGGGAATGTTTGACTTTTTTATTTGTATTCCTAATGCTTAGTACAAGACTTAGCAAATGGTAATCACTTAATAAGTGCATTTCCATTCTATTTTTCTTTCTGTTTTTTAAAGTACTTTCACATACATTGACCCATTTTATCTTGGAAATCTGTGAGGTAGGTCTAGCCATTCTTCATTCTACAAATGGTGACATTGAGAAGTAACTTGCCAGGTATGACGCTACACAACCCAGACTAGAAACAGAGCCATAAATAAGACAAGGGATTTTACCCAGGGTAGAAAAGTTAGAGGCTCCTCATAGAACCTTCCTCTGGTACTTTTCCTTCCCAGAGGGGCTGCACTCAGGGTAATCTTTTCTTCTTGCACTCAGCTCTAACCACCAGCATTGAAGTGACCTTATCCTTGAGCATGAGCATACACCCCCTTCCTAACTAGATATTTCTTGTTCTAAGATTTAAAAAAATAATCCTAGTCCTGACTTAAACTCATATCTCCTGGCAGATAACACAGTGTTCTTTGCACTCAAGCACATTGAATAAGAGATGATAGATCAATAAAAAGATTTGGACCGCTTGGAAGAGTGAAAAAAAATAGCAACTGGAGATCAGGCATTGATATTTCTTTATTCTGGTTTACTTTCATGTCTTCTCAAATACTGTGTTTCTCTAAAGCAAAGCCAACTTTACATACTTAAATTAAATGCGATTATGAATATGAAGATTCCGTATTTGCATTTACCCTAACATTAAGTATTAAAGAATTAAAGAAAAAATGATTTAAAAAAAACCTCAGGTTTATTTTAAATGATCACTGCTAAGTAAAGGAAATGGATAAAACCATAACACTAATAGGTTTCCTTTTTATTTGAAATGATGATTTCTCAGGTGTTATTAAATTAATTAAAATTAAGAAACTAAAATATTTCTCAAAATATGAAGTGAAAACAAATGTACATCTGGCCCAGCCATCAAATCATGATCCAAGGTAATACCCATCAGTGAAAAAAAGGGCATATGATATTTTAGTGTAGTCTATGTAAAGGTATAAAAGAAATGATAAACATATGTATATATATATACATACATACATCTATCTATCTATCTATCTATATATCTATATATATATATATATAAACATGTAGGAATTAAATCTACTGGGGGAGCTCTGAAACTATTCTATAGTTTAGGTCCAGATACAGTCTCAGACACAAGCAGTTTAGCCTTTTTCAACCTTAATTTCCTCATCTGTAAAAATGATGATCATACCAGTACCTACCTTCCTCTGTTGTGAGGATAAAATAATATTTATAAAATACATTGCAGACATCTTAAAGTGCTATATAAATAGCAACTATTATTATAAGATCAATAATTATGAAGATTAGAGCAATGATTATTGAAAATAAATTAAGTTTCAAATATCATATGATAGTTCATGATTTTTCCCTTATTGTTATTCATATTATTATTGCTTAGGGACCTAGAGGTTTCATTTGTGCAACTGAAATGATGGTGGCTTCCTTCATAGCAGCTTTCTACCCAATTCTGAGTAACTCTAACCATTCCCAGAGAGACATTGTGACAGTGTTCACAGACTCCACTGAGTCAGGTATCCTTCAAAACTCAGAATAAGGGCCACCTAACTGAGAGTGGCCTTTCTTAATCACCTCCATTGCCTCCATTAGTGTTTTCTACTCAAAAGTTACCCTTATATGTTTGTATTTAATTTATATATCTCCTATAACCTATATATGGATAAGTAGTTAGTGGTGTGGGAGTCCTGTTGTTCTGTATAGGTTACATGTATTCATCTAGAGCCACATAAAATATGTCTCCCAAGGAAGCATGAATACATATGACTAACATTTCCTTCCCCAACTCTTCCCCAAGAGAGACCTTGATTTCTGGAGAAGTACAAGTTTGGGGCCATAGACTGATCACTAATTGGTAAGTGTCCTAGATCAAATTTGAATACAGATCTTCCTGACTCTATGGTCTGTGCTCTATCCAATGTGCCTCCTAGCTGTCTAAAGGCAATGGTAGCACAAGTGGGAAAGATGATTTTCTAGAAGGTGAGAAAACCACTTAGGAGAAGGCTGCTTTAGCCTTTGACTCAAAAATTTCAGACATTCAGATTTATTTCACTTCCCAGGACAGAGATTTTATAGTAGCTTCACATGCTTCCCCATAATTCTATGCCAAAGAGTCAAAGGACCAGGAAGCAAGCTGATTTCAGGGGCCCCCTTTTTAAAAAAAATTAAGGAAAGCCAAATTCCATACCCATTTCTGGGCAGTGGTTGGGTTGGGGGGGGGTAGAATACCCATTTACCTTTAAATCTTACATCAGCCACCGTTCCTTTTGCTTTGTCTTACTTCCTAGTTGTAATTCCCTTCCAGAGAATTATAAAATGCCTGATCACACCAGGATAGAAGAGTGAAGAAGGTGGTAGGGGTAGTGCTTCAGTTTCAAATACAGCCTGACAATACTGCCATCCCTTAACATGGTTTTATTTAGTTATTACAACTGTCTCTCTGTAAATGACATTCAGGATTATTTAAGATTATGTTGTAATCCTTTTAATCCTCAGTGCTTTAAATTTCAGGCTAAACAACAAAGAGCAAACTAGCACTTAGCAAGAATGTTTAAAGCATGTGATTCAAACACAAATCTTTTTATACACCCCTCCTCTGATGAAAACTTAGTGTATCACATTCGTTAACCAGGGAAACTGGTTGAGCACTTCACTGCAAATCACTCTTGCTAAATGGTGTCTTTGGCATTTTTCAATGCATCACATTTCTTTTTGGTCACGACGAAAGCAGACTTAAACAAAAGTTAAAAACAACAACAACAACAACAACAAAATAACTCTTATTTAGCTAAGAAATTAGCTTGCCTATTGTAACCTTAAAATTTGTCGCACACAATACAAGCACACAAATTCACATTTAAAAAGGAAAAATTACTGCAAGTTCCTCAATCTTCATTTCACTTTATTATTAGCCTCTTTTCTTATATACTCCCCTCTCCAGGAAGCTTCTTGTGACTCCTTCCTTTTCTCCCTTTCAGGTCAAAGTGCTAACTCTCTCCTCAAATAGCACTTTGTCTTGTTCTTTCACCGCCATCACATTATATCTGATGTCATACTTTTTATAAATGTAGTATCTATCTCGGTGAGGACAGAGGCCACATTATTTTTAATTTGTATCTGCAAAACCTTGGAAAGTACAATACCATAAACATAATAGATCCTCAAAGAACATTTGTTAAGTTGAATTGAGTAATCATTTCTATTTTGTAATATAGTTATTTTCTTAAGTGAATTTTCTCTCCTATTAAAATGTAAGTCTCTTGAGGGCAAAATCATTGTTGCCCCCACAATATCTACCACAGTGTCTTAGACATAATGGGTATTAAATAAATATTTGTGGAATTAAATTAATCAAATATGTGGAACCTACTGCTCAGATACTTAAACATTTTGATAAATATTCTATTTTTGTATGAAATAATATCAATGAAGAAGAATCATTTTTGCTCTTTGATAAGCTATAGGATTCTCTGAAATCAGCCCTGTGGCTATCAATATGATTTATTCAGGATTGTTCAATGGCTATACATTAATACTTAATTAATGTTATCGCTCTTGCACTACTCCCAACTATTTTAAGAAATATCAAATGCACATTTAAACTTTGACGAAACTTTGATGGTAAAGGAGGCACAAGCCTAAATACTTACTCTTTGAACAAACACTAGGAACATAGAAATTCATGTGACCCAACAATATATGCAAATGCAGGAAATGCCTCACAGTTTAGTATAGCACATGGGCGCTTCTGAGTTTTTCAAGCACATCTTACACAGACAATGATTTTCCCTATTAATTTCCTGTTCCATTTCCCTACATTCACTCTAATTACGGTGGTATATAATTGGTAATCCATCTGCTTTTTCAAGATAGATTTCTAAATTTAAAATTACTTCTAATTTTGCTTCTTTGATTTTTCTTGAACCAAAAATCTCAATAGTCATTTGCTATCTGTAATCTATAATTCATAGCCTCAGATTGAACACCAAGCCTAATTCAAACTTGGAATTCTAAAGCTATTTCTAATGTCACATATCAGCTGAAGTCATCATGGTCTTATTTCAGCCAGGAACAAACACTTTATTATTCTGTAGGTAATGAAATCCATGGGTGTGTGCGCGCACACACACTCACATACACATACACACACATTAAAAACACACAACAATGCTTTAATACCATGTTTTTGAGATATAATCGTGTTTATTCTGATCATTTGAAGGAGGCCAGCTAATGTATCTAATCAAATATTGATGTAAGTCATCTAGATTTAGCTCTCTGGCAAATCCTTCTAGATCCTTTTTTTTTCTTTCAGTTAACAGGACTATGAATGCTCTTTATAATATGCCTCTCAAAAGACTTCATTTTATATTCTCTATCAATAGATGGGCATTACTGACTTTTATTTAATCTATTGTGTTCATGTGTTTTTAGTGTAAGAAAAAAATGGAGCAATCCACCCCAATAATATGTGAAATGGATTATACAAAATTTATATTGAATAGGACCAGAGTCCAGACATTTGCAAAAATCCTATATACTAATTTTTAAGGGTTAACTCTTACAATACATGGTCATTTGTCCATTCATTAATTCATTCAATAAACCTTAACTGAGCACCTATTAATTGTAAAACACTATGTTAGGTACTGTGCAGGATATAAAGATCAATCAACCAACAGGCATTTATTAAGACCTTGTCCCTATCCTCAGTAAGTTTACAATATAGTAATGCAGATAATAAAACAAATGTAAACAAAATAAATGAAGAAAATATGCATATTGCACTGATTTTAAGCTTCTTCCCCCCAAAAAAAATAGCAAGAACAAGAAGATTTATTCTCTCATGGATCCTAAAAGGGTTCAGAGTGCATGTTTTTCAGTCTAAACTTCTTACACCTTAATGCCATAGTAAGGAAGAATAGGTCAAATTTTCAAGTAAACCTCATATAGATGAGTTGATAATAGAGGGATGAAGTCAAATTTAAAATAAGAACAAATATGTTTGATGTGAAGAAGAACACAGTCACAGGGTACTAAAATGTAGAACGTTTTCCTTAGTATGCTAATTGTTTACTAATTAGTATAAAACATTCTTTATTCCAATACAGTCAAATATATCTATAATCATCTCTCTCTATTTATATATATATACATATATATATATAATCACCTATAAAGAGTATAAGTTGCATATTTCCTCTCATGCCTCATGATTATTGTTGAACACCCTTAAATTTTTCATAGGTGCTTCACTCCACATACTAGAAGCCTTTCTCTAGTTCTCCACAAAGACTTACTCCAATGCCCCATCCTGGTCTAAATTTGACTCTGGATTTTAGAAGGCTATCCTGGGGAGTGCAAATTCTGCCAAATTTTACAGCTGAAGGGCTTCAAAGCCAGATCTAGCAACACCCATGTTGACTTTTCCAGGACCAACCTATCCAAGTTCAGAGAGAAACTAATTATCATAAGTCTGGCCTCTTGGTGATGAATTATTTGGCTATGGCAATCTGCTTCCTCACATAGAGATAACAAAATGCCTAATTCCAGCAGGTCCTACATATGTAATCACACAGTCTTTGCATCCCCAAGTATGACTATTAATTCAACAAGAACTGGCATTTATTATACACCTACAATATGCAAAGTACTATATTAGGTCCATGGTATATAAAGACAAATTGCAAAACAGATCCTGTTCTCAGAGATGACTGCATTTCACTTAGAGGTGGAGGTGAGGGTAGAGAGGATATAACAATCACACATAATGTTAAGATGACGAATGATGATATTCTGCATAAAAGCAGTAATATTTTAGTATCATTAATTACTCCATTCCCAGAATTTGACAATACACAAATCTTCAAAATTGAGAATTTTATCTTTCCAAGTGATTAACTTTGGACATTGCATACACACATACACATGTATATATTCCATATAAACAAAGTTGCTTATTTTCTGTTGAATGCAAGTTTCTAAAATGTAGACATAAATATCCTCATTAGGAATTCTGGGTCCCTTTTATCTTACCATCTCCCACCAGTGAACACACAAAGAAAATCACAACTATAAGCAGCAATTTGGAAAAACAACCATAACAACAACAAGGTAACCATACACAGTTGGAGCTCAACTTGTCTTAGCATCTTGAGAACTTTCTATTTCTTAAGGCTCTCTAGGTCAAGAAATCTGAGCATAAACCCCAAATAATTACATACTAACTTGCAAAAACCAATTGAATGCACACAGAACATTAATCAACAAATCAACACACCCTTAGTGTTGTGATAGGATTCAGTTGCCAGAGCTTTTATTCATTAAGAAGCCCTAAAAATGGAACCACCAACAACAAAAGAAGACTTTAAAACTACCAAAATAAGCAGTCTTTACTCAAATAATTTATAGTTACTAAAACTTTTAAACTACCTAGAATTTTCCCCAAAAGACTTCATATTCATAAAAGTGGACACTATTGAGTATTCGCAATACACTTACCTGAAAGACATTTTTTCTGCTTGATTTTTCTTTGGTCCATTCAATATGTGCTCCACACAAATCCAAACATTCTGGTTTCTGCCCAGTTTTCTATAAACAAAATTAAACATGAATAAAATGTTTTAAAAAAAAGAGGAGACATAGGGGTGACTAGGTGGTGCAGTGCATAGATCACTGGCTCTGGAGTCAGGAGGATGTGAGTTCAAATCCAGCCTCAGACACTTCTCACACACACACACACACACACACACAAAATTAGATGTGTGACCTTGGGCAATCACTTAACCCCAATTGCCCTACCTTCCTCTCTCCAAAAAGCAAAAAACAAAAACAAAACAGAAGAGGACACATTCTAAAGCTCAAGAGTTTTCTGCTACCAGTTGAATAGTATAGTGTTGTTCCTAGCATCATGACATATTAATATATTATATACATGTATGTACACATACCTTATCATGTTTCTAGTGAAAATTCAATTTTTAGGGATGTCAACTTAATCTTATTTTCACAACACATAATTAAGAATAATACTTAAGATGATTTCTGAGTTTCCATGCAATAAAAAACAAAGATGAAGGAATGAGTGAAATTATGGCATCTTGGTATCCTTCTTTTTCACTAATTCTGACTACCCTCCCACTCATATGCACTATTAATAACACTGATGCAGTGATCAGAAGAACTGATAAGTTTTAGAATCTTATTGTCTAGATATGATGAACTGTGGTCTTGCAAAAAGAGTTTTAGACTAATAAAAAGACCTTTATTAAACTTGATCTTTCTGATTCTCCCACTTTCCTCATCTGGAATATGTTACATTATTATTCCAGGTAGGTCATGCAGAGAACTAGGCCTCAAGTCAGAAGCACCAGAGTAAAAATGTGGCATTAGACTTATACTGTGTGACCTTGGGTAAGTCATTAAACCTCTGACCGCCTCAGCTTCTTTCAAGGTAAAATGGGGACAATAATAGCACCTGCAAGTATTAGTGTGAGGATCAAATGAGATGATATTTGTAAGGTGTTTTGCACAGTGCCTGGCACATATTAGGTACTACATAAATCTTTGTTCCCTTCCACTTTTAGATATATTATTTTATGAAATCAACCTTTTATATTCCCCCTGTACCATTATTGAGCTTTTAAATTCACTAATTCTAAGAAATGTTAAGCCCCCTCAACAATTCATTTACTCTAAGGTATAATTTACATTCTGTCTCTCTCTCTCTCTCTCTCTCTCTCTCTCTCTCTCTCTCTCTCTCTCTCTCTCTCCTTTTCTTCTCCTTTTCCCTCTCCTCCTCTCTCCACCTACCACAACACACACACATCCTCATTTAGTCAACTTCACTGAGTAAGCATAGGTTTTCATCATTTGAGAAAATTAAAACTATGCTATAAATTCACTTTTTGTAAACTAAATCACTAAATCTTTACATATACTAGAAGTATTTGCCATTTAAAAGAAATCTTATAACCATTTATTTTTATAAAGCTTTTTAAAAAAACAATTAATAATCATTCCATAATGTTTTTTTACAATTTAATTTTCAATTATGTTTACTTAGAGTAAGTCAGGGGCAGCTAGGTGGCACAGTAAATATTATTGAGCACTGGCTCTGGAGTCAGGAGGACCTGAGTTCAAATCCGGCCTCAGACACTTGACACACTTACTATCCATGTGATTTTGGGCAAGTCACTTAACCCCAATTGCCCTCTAAAAACCAAAAAAAAAAGAGTAAGTCATACCTCTGTGACCTTTACTTTTCTAATATAGTCTCATACCTAGAATATGAAAAGGACATGGGGAATTATCTAAATCAAACACTTAATTTTTCATCTGAGGAAACTGAGATATACAGGAGTGAAATATCTTGCACTGAATCACACAAGTAGTAAGTTTAAGAGCTCTGACTTGAACTCAGGACCCATGACTCCAAAGCTAATGTTCCTTTTAGAAAATAGTTGTCATAATAGGCATGTATCAGGAACTTGAAACATTGTGGGCAAAAGAGGGATGTGAGTATATCCCATTGCCAAACATATCCTTCTATAACACAGAACAGGTTGCAAGGGGAAGCCAATGTTTGCAATTATGTGAAGAACTAAGGATCATCTATGAGGAAGTAACTTCATTGCTCTTATAAACTGATGGGATTTTTGGGAGAGTGGTTTTGGAAGTGTGAGCTCAATAGAGGTTTTGGGTTAAATGTAAAGTTTGAGGACCATAACAGCACATTTGTCACTTAGAATGAGAGCTGAAGGAGTGAATGTGAAATAGTAGCATTCAATGTTGAGGTTAATATATGAAAGATAATGCATTTAATAAAATCTTCTAGACACTAGCATCTTCCTCCCAGTGTTGTTGTATGGATCAAATGAAATAATGATTATAAAGCACTTAGTTCAGTGCCTGGCATTTAGTAAGGGCTATCTTCCATAAGTTAAAATAACATTATTGATTCACCATTATAAGTAAGATATGGATTTTGAGTTTCATGATTAGTCTTAAGCATTGTAATAGAGAAACAGAACTTTCACCAATGGAAAGCTAAGGGATAGTAAGGATTTGCTAATGATGCAGCCCTGATCAGAGGTTAGATATACCTACAGTACTCTGACCTCATTTTTAACTGAGTAACACCTGTGGTTAAAGACTGCCTACACCCAATAGGCAGTATAAAACTGAAGGAATTAGAAGGTGAAATTGAGGCGGTATAAAAACAAAAACTATCAATAGAAACTATTTAGAAGAAAGAATCTTTCCTCAATCTGAACTCTGTATAAGAAATCTTCCACAGCATTGGTGAAAATTTATGTGAACAAAGATCCCTATGCTTTATTCCTCTGTCATATCTAGGGCTCTCATACACCTTTAGGTTAAGGAGAGGGAGTATTTCTTTGTAGAATGTAGTATAGAGTATTTCTGAGTCATCATGTTACTAGAGATGCTCCCTTCTGCTGAATTGAGCTCTTATACCAGGTTGGGTACCACCATCCAAAAGATATCTGGAAGAAGGCACACACTCATCAAATTTCTCCCCTCACTGCCTTCCTATAGGTCACCACACTGGTGACAAATTGAAAATACCCTCATGAGAGTGGGAAGATGTTCAGATACCTACCCAGCTGCAGTTATTCACCTGTTTCAGCCTCTTAAAATGATATAAAGGGATCAGTACTTTTCTGTTGATAAATCAGTACTTCACAAATACAACAGGTCTATAGTTTGTCTTGTAATCATCTGCCTACAGTAATAGTCTTTCCTTGTCTTTAAATATGTTTCACAAATAATGCAGGGGGGGCCTGGAGTTTTTGGACTCCAGTCTCTAACATGTTCACTTTTGATCTGGTCAGACAGGAAGGACAGGAAGACAGCTTTGGAGGAGTTAATAATGATACCTTATTCTACTCTAGTCTTCTTAAGAGGGTTGCTGATAATGGGAAGACCAATTCCTACAGCTTCCCCTAATTATCCTTCTCACAGAAGCCATCAGAAGAGGGAGGGGCAACTACCCGTGTCTTGATGGGGTCAAACAAGACAGGCACAGCATTCCAGCTTGTACACTCTCCCAAATCCCCTCAAGCCTTGATGGGGCAGATCAAGGCAGGTCATGAATTCCTCTAGGTGTTACCCAAATCCCAAATGGGTTCCCCACTTACAGACCAGAGCCCACTTGCTTTATAGGGAAACAGAGAAATATGTGTGGGAAACAACTTATATAAGTATAGCTTTTAAAACTGTGTAGATTAACCCCAAACTTGTAAATAAACAATAAATAGCAGAATATTATATTCACTACCCTCTTACTCAAAAAGATGACTGTGAAGGTATGACCTGCAATAAAAAAGCTCTGAAAAAGTCTGCATGTTAATGTTTTCATCATGAATGCCATTTATGCATGCTGAGGCTATTTTCATAAAAATTTTGAAGAGATGAACAAGTAAATATGTGGGTTAACAGCTAGGAAAAGTTCACAGTTTCTCAGTTATCTTTTTTAGGGGGAGGAAGGATAATGAGGGAATTAGGAGTTTAATATCCTTTATGGAGTTTCCATTCTTTTGGAAGATTCTCTTTTATGAAATGCCTTGTAAATCAACACCCAAGCCCTTTTAGAATTGTGCTATTTCAAGTACATATCACTACTTTATGCATTTCATTAAGTCAAGCCATTGTTGAGTCATTTTTCAGTAGTGTCCAACTATTTGTGACCCCATTTAGGTTTTTTTTTTTGCAAGGATACTTGTGTGGATGGGCAATTACTCTCCAGCTCATTTTATAGAAGAAGAAACTGAAGCAAACAGTTACCGTAAGTTACTTGCTCAGGGTGACACAGCTACTAAGTGCCTGAGAATGGATTTGAACTCAGGTCTTCCTGACTCTAGGTCTGGTGCTCTTTCTACTGTACCACCTTGCTACTATTGAAGTGATAGAGTCCAAAAACCTTAATGTGAGATTTGTCTAATCACTAACATGTTGACAGAATACTGAAATGAACTACATTTTTACTGAAATTCTTGCTGTAAATAAATCCAGAAGATATACAGAAGTTTTTGGTAAATAACAACGAATAAATTTCCATGAAAACAGAAAACAGAGGAATAGAAGTAGTTTCATCAACAAAATTTCTCCCATCATCAGTGAGAATGGGTTCCTATTATACTATGAGTAGATCTGTTCCATCTAATTATATTTTGTTCTCCTCTTTCAAGCTTTGTTTATCAATAACACTGGGATAATCAGGGATAGTTTGTTGTCACACCACGATCATCATAAAAGTCATAAAATCATGGCTTATCAAGACTAGAAAGTTGTGGTTCTTACCTAGCAATAGACTGCTTACTGTCTGTTATCCAAGGATAAGAAAGGCTTATAGCCAGAAGATTGACTGCTGTATGTCAAATGTCTTTGATTTTGTATTTGACCCATGTATTTGGTCATTCATGAAACAAAGTATAGAATTCCTTTGTATGGCCCCCTTCACTTATCCAAGGAGAACTACAGAATAGCAAAAGAGCATGCAAATGATGCTAAATGTCAAAGTTCTTAGACCAGCTATAAACATTGATTAACCTAATGTTATTCTTTTTTTTTAGGATTTCATTTGTTTATTGGTAGTATAAAATTTTTAAGTGCTTTATTAACTTCTGATTTATATCACTCACTTCTGCCAGATTTTGAGTTACAAATTTTCCCCCCGTTTCCCCCCTACCCACTATCCCACAGGATATCCATTCCTCCAATCTGCTCTCTCCCATATTTTCTCCCATACCCCTTTCGACTTTTCCAGTAGATCTCTATGCCCCAGTGCCTGGATGTCTTATTTCCCAATTACATATAAAACTATTAATAATAGTATATATTTGAATATTTGATTTTAAAATTTTGAATTCCAGATTCATTCCCTTCCTCCCTTTTCACCCACTCTTACTGGGAAGACAAACAGTTCAGTATAGGTTGTACATGTGTGGCTAATGCAAAACAATAACATAGTAGATATATTGTAAAAGACTGGCTATATTTACATCCCTCCCATCCCACCTCCCTCTTGTTCTATTCTCCACCCTGATCCCATCCCTTTTCAAAAGTGGGTTTTTCCAACCTCCCTCCCTCCAAGCCTGTGCCCCTTCCATCATGCCCCCTCTCCTCTTCCTCTCCTCCTACTCTCCTGGAGGATGAGATACCCTATTCAGTGTGCACTTCACTCCCTCCTCAAGCCAAAATCAATGGGAACAAGGTTGACCCATTCCCCCTTGCCCTCCTATTCTTCCCCTCCATTGCAACCATTTTCCCTTGCCTCTTCTATATGACATAGTTTACTCCATTCTGTCTCTCCCCATGTCCTCTCATTATATGCCTCTCTCACCTCTTAATTTCACCTTTTAAGTATCATCCCTTCCTGTTAAATTGGTTCTGTGCCCTCTATCTATGTATACCTGTAAACATATATACACACATTCACATATGTATTCATATGCCCATATACTCTCATATATATATATATATATATATATTTCTATTCCCTTCAACTACTGAGAAAAGTTTCATCAGTTACAATTATTGTTTTTCCATGAAGGAAAGTCAATATTTCAACTTTGATAAGTTCCTTATGATTTCTTTTCCCTGTTTACCTTCTCATGCTTCTTGTATCTGAATGTCAAATTTTCTATTCAACTCTTGATTTTTCATCAAGAATGCTTGAAAGTCCTCTATTCCACTGAATGACCATATTTTCTCCTGAAACATAATACTCAGTTTTGCTGGGTAAGTGACTTTTGGTTTTAATCCTTTGTCCTCCAGAATATCATATTCCAAGCCCTTCGATCCCTCAGTGTAGAAGCTGCCAGATCCTGGGTTATCCTGATTGTGTTTGCACAATATTCAAATTGTTTCTTCCTGGCTGCTTGTAATATTCTTTCCTTAATCTGGGAATTCCAGAACCTGGCTATAATATTCCTAGGAGTTTTCTTTTGGGGATCTTTTTCAGGAGGTGATAGGTGTATTCTTTCAACCTCTATTTTGCCCTCTGGTTCTAAAACATCAGGGCAGTTTTCTTTGAGAACTTCCTGGATGATGATTTCTAGATTTTTACTTTGATCATGGCTTTCCAGTAGTCTAATAATTTTTAAATTATCTGTCCAGGATCTATTTTCCAGGTCAGTGGTTTTTCCCATGAGATATTTCACATTGCCTTCTATTCTTGCATTTGTTTGGATCTGTTTAACAGCATCTTAATTTCTCATAAAGTCATTAGCTTCCATTTGCTCCAATCTAATTCTGAAGCAATGATTCTCCTCCATGACCTTTTGAGATTCTTTTTCCATCTGGCAAATTCGGCTTTTTAAGGCATTCTTCTCCTCATTGCCTTTTTGAGCCTCTTTTGCCATTTGAGTTAGTCTGTTTTTTTTAAGGTGTTATTTTCCTCAGTCAGCCTGTTGACTCTCATTTCATAATTTTCTTGCATTGTTCTCATTTCTCTTCCCAATTTTTCCTCCACTTCTCTTATCTGCTTCTTAAGGTCCTCTATGGCCTGTAACCAGCTTGCATTTTCCGTTGAAGCTTTTGGTGCAGGAGTTCTGACTTCACTGTCTTCCTCCTGTTCCATGCTTTGCTCCTTTTTGTCCCCCAAATAGGAGTCTAATGTTGGAATCTTCTGTCTGCTTTGTTTCTTTTGCCTGGCCATGTCGCCCCTCAGTCACTTGATCCCTGGGCTTTCTGCCACAGTAGGACTCTGTCACCAGACAGGGGAGCTTTTGTCCCAAATGCTGGGGTTTTCTCAGCTGCTGTTGGTATTAGATGGGTGCCCTTTCTGAGGTCTCTCCATGCTCTGGCAAGCTGGTCACACACCCAAGGACCTCCACCCTAGACTGCAATCCAGATAAAATCAGGCCAGGAGCTGAAGCTGCCATGTGGCGCTGCCTGGCTTTTCTGGGCTTCTTAGGGGTTTCTCACCCCAGAGGCAAAAGCCATGCACTCCCACTTACTGGGTCCCAAAATCCAGACTGCACTGACCTCTCACTTTGCCCTTCGAATCTGTGTTGATAAATTTGGAAAAGTCCACAGCTGCTGCTGATCTGGAGTCCCTCTGGCTGGTGGCTGGTCAGACCCGCCCTGGGGTTAAAGCCGTGTGTGGGGCTGGGCTGGGTTCCCAGAGCACTGTGCTGGCCGATTCCTGACAGCCTGCTGGACTGGCCTCAGCAGGAGATTAGCTTCTCTGTGTCATTTTGTGGGTTCTGCAGTACCAAAGTTTGTTTAAATTCCCCTTTTTACATGGATTGGGGAAGGTGGAAGGTGGAGCAGTGGGGAGGTCCTGCTTCTACTCCACCATCTTGACTCTGCCCTGGTAGAAACCTAATGTTATTCTTAATGTGAGATCTTTGTCCAATGACCAACAGATTGAGTTGGAATGGAATGACAATATATGAGTGAAGAAAGTGAGCCACATAACTTAGCATTCTCGCTCTAAATGAACTGGAACACCTAAGTTTCTCCTGATTGTGTTAGGCAGTCTGATGAAACTAGCCCCTCTAGCCCCATTAATTTGCCACTCATGGGAATGTCTGAGATGTGAATAGAAAGGCAAGTCCCTTGCCTGAACCACCATTTTATGAAGTGCCCAGAACATTGTCATTTCACTCCCACTTCCCTTTCTAACTCTCTGGACTTCTTCACTTCTTCACCAGAAGCCTTAGTACTTTGTGTGTACCTTTCTTTCCCTTCCTTTAAGGCTTCTTTTAGATGTTGTCTTTTTCCCACTTGAATGTAAGCTCTTTGGAAGATTTGCTTCCATTTGTATTGTGAGGGCTTAGCACAGACCCTGGCACATAGTGAGAAATTAATAAATGGCCTATTCATAATAATAATGACTGTGATACTACAACCACAACAACTACTACTACTAGCACTACTACTACTACTATTAGTACAAGCTAACATTTACATAATGCTCACTTTGTGCATTCTGTGCATTACATCTACTACTGGGCAAAAATTCTTTCGAAGAAATGAAGTAGCTCTCATAGTAAAAAAAAAATGGTGAGAAAGGCAGTACTGGGATATAATCTCAAAAATTACAATGATATCTATTCAAATCCAAGCCAACTCTGCAACATCACAATACTACAAGTTTATGTTCCAATCACTGATGCCAAAGAAGAGAATGTAAAAGCCGGCATGAAATTTAATATAAAAAAAACTAAGATTATGGCATTAAATACCAAAAGTCTTCTCTAGCACCACAATTGGAAAATGTCAGTTCTGTAGTGCTCAACTTTCCTGATGGTCCAACACTCATAGCCATATATTCTCGGGTTCAAAGATCACTGAAATTGATGACTATAGTCATGAAATTAAAGAAGGTATGGAAAACTTGGACATCTTACTAAAAAATGGAGATATCACTTTGCTGACAAGGGTCCATGGTTTTTCTAGTAGTAATGTATGGCTTTGAGAGTTGGACTATCAGGAAAGCCGAGCACTGCAGAATCAACATTTTCAAATTGTGGTGCTAGAGAAGACTTCTGGACAACAAAGAAATCAAATTAGTCAATACTTAAAGAAATTAACTCTGGGGGGACATCTAGGTGAATAGAGCACTGGTCCTAGAGTACGGAGGACCTGAGTTCAAATCTGGCCTCAGACACAACACTTACTACCCATGTGACCTTGGAAAAGTCACTTAACCCCAATTGCCCTGCCCTTCCCCCTCCATAAAGCAAAAAAAGGAAAAAAGAAATTAACTGACTACTCATTGGAAGGAAAAAGAATGAAGCTGAAGCTTAAATACTTTGGTCATATATCGAGAAGACAGGATTCATTGGTGTATCAGCAATGCCATATTCACAATGCCTATGGAAATTACAGATATGCTGATATAATTATCCATCACAAAAACATCATGCTTGCTATATGGGGGAATAAGCTAGAAAATTTATTAAGATACCAAAAGACTGAGTCCCAAAACCAGAAGGTGAAAGCCATCAGAGGAGTTATGAAATTGGCACAGGTAGATAAAGTAGAAAGCACCCACATTCTCAAGCCTTTAAAACAGAACAGGCTACCTCAGGCAAAGATCCTCCTCTCCCCACTCACAGTAACCACCCAGTGTCCCGGAAGCGCACTCCCAGCAGCTCCGGCCCCTGGCAGTCCTCAGCAGGAGTCCTTAGCAGAAATTCTGGCTGACTCAAAAAGGGCTTCGCGCTGCCGCTGCCTCGGCCTCTGCTACTGCTGCCGCAGTCACCACCACCGCTAGCCACCGCAGGAACTCTAGCTTGGCTTCCTCTTCCTCTTGCTCCACCCCTTCCCGCTATGTCAGCAAGTCCAATGGGGCATGGAAGATCTTTAAATCCCATAACCCCTACA
The DNA here is from genome assembly GCF_028583685.1 of Petaurus breviceps papuanus. Classification (NCBI taxonomy): domain Eukaryota; kingdom Metazoa; phylum Chordata; class Mammalia; order Diprotodontia; family Petauridae; genus Petaurus; species Petaurus breviceps. Next base: position 9,962,749 of record NW_027187323.1, read on the forward strand.
TTCGGCCCCAAGATCTTTCATGTCCCTTACTTGGCAAAAATACAGTAGGAATAACTGGTGTCAACAAAAAATGTAATGGGGATGTAAATTTTAAAGATATTCCCTGCCCCTAGGCTAAAGTGCACCTGGAGCCTGGGGTGGGAGGCTTGTTTTTCAGTAGATACTTTTTGATTGGCCAGTGGGTCCAAAAGGTTGTTACATTCTCTGAGCCAGGAGAAGGCTATATAAGCCCTGATGTGTAGCTTTGTTTTGGGGGCTCACTTTGAGAAGTGTTCTGTGATTTGATCTGTATTCTGGGAAGCCGTTGTCCAGGATCCACCAGGCTTTGAAAAACCCAGATGTGGAAACCCAGATGTTGACTGGGTATGGATGTAATGGTTGGACAGTTTGGAAATCTGTCTACTTGATCTGTTTCTGTCTTGATAATTCTGCCTGTATACTTTGAAGTTCGGGGTGCTGACCTTTTTCCCCTGAACAAGGTAAATGATATATGTCTGACTGATTAAAGTAAGGTTGTTAATTTTGAGTTGCTTTCCTTTTTGAGTTGCTTTCCTTTATCAAAGCAGATCCAAGAACCTGTATGTGCAGCAAAGCCTGAGGACGTGCTTGGGGTGCTTGCCTCTACAATTGGAAAAGACTGATGCTGGGAAATAGTGAAGCAAAAGGAGAAGAGTATGACGGAGGATAAGATGAATATATAGTGTCATGGAAAGAACAAACATTAATTTGGATAGACTTCAGGAGAAAGTGGAGGACAAAAGGGTCAATGTGCTATGGTCCATGGGGTCATGAAGACTTGGATACAACTGATCAAATGAACAACAACACTATGCCAGGTGCTCTACAATTATTTTTTCATTTGGTCCTCACAAGAAATCTAGGAGGTAGGTGCTATTATCATCTCCATTTCACATATGAAGAAACTGAAGCAAAATGAGGTTAAGTGACTTGTCCAGGGTCATACAACTAGTAAGTGTCTGAGATTAGATTTTTATTTAGATCTTCCTAACTCTAGTCCAGGCACATTTTCAAATTGTGCCATCTAGTTGCCCATCCATCTATTTATCCATCCATCTATGCATTCATCCTTTCATCAGCCTGTCATTTTATGGACCACTTGGTCATCTCTACCAGATCTAAATCTATAATCCTATGTTCTTCACATGCTCATGGTGAGCATAAACACGATGGTAATGGCACCATTTGCACCAATATCTATTGCAGGAACTGAAGTGGAAAGGGAGAAAGCATTTGTTAAGCATCTGGTATAGGCTAGGCACCATGCAAAGGATTTTAAAATATCATCTCATTTGATCCTTAAAACAACTCTATGAGGTAGTTGCTACCATTATGTCCATTTTACAGTTGAAGAAATTCATGCAACAGAGGTTAAAGTGACTTTACTAGGGTTATATAATTGTGAAGTGTCTAGGACTGGATTATAACTCAGTCTTCCCATCTCCAGGCCCAGAATTCTATTCACTGTACCACCTATGTGAAGAAGAGAAATTCTAGGAAGACCTTGACAAATCAATCGAACCAGCATCTATTAATTACTTATGGTCATTCAAGCTAAGTCAACATATATTTTGAGAGTTAGAAACTTCAAAGTCAGGTTGGGCAAAGGGGAGAACAGTGAAAGCTATGTTTCCAATACGTTTGAAACATGCCTCACTATATCAAGATCATATCAAGGATTTTTATGGACTACTTAAAAAGTTAGTGTTTCCAACTTTCTTAGACAATTATTTTATAAGTCATTGAACATAACCAGCATCACTAAAAAATCTTTTTTAAAAAAAATAACTATTTTGATAGACAAGAAATAATTGACTAGCATGTAAGCCACTATATCCCTTTCATATTTGTAGTGCCTAGCACTAGTAGATATTCAATAAATATTTTCAATAAACAGCAAATAGTCATATCTGACATATAAATGTTTCTTTAAAGTTTACAAGGTGCTTTATGTCACCTCATTTGATCCTCATAACAACACGATAAAGTAAATGCTTCAGGTGTTAGTATCCTTTGTTTACAAATGAAGAAACTGGGGCTCCAGAAACATCAAGCTACATGGTCCTAGTCACTCAGCTAGTAGGCAACAGAAGCAGAATTGGAAGCTAGATATCCCCTGACTCCAAGTCAGCACTATTTTCACTATGTGTCTCTCATTACAGAGCTGTTAGCCACTTGTTCAGTCAGAGCAGTATCGAAGCAAAGGTCAAAATAAAAAAACACACCAGAAGAAAGGGTGATGAAAAGAAGCTCTCACATGCAATTGTATCATCTCTCACCTGTACTACTTAAACAATAAATTACAAATGGGCAAAAGTAAAGAGACGACAAAATAATTTCTATAATGAATGTCCCAGAAATGGCCGCATTTAGTAAGGAGTACTTATGAAAAGACATGAAAACCAAAGGCAACACATCCCTTGTTTGGAATATAATGTCAATGTCACTTACAAAACACTATGGAGAATGACAGAGTATTGAAAGTAAGCAAATTGTACAATTATGATACAAAAACCTCAGAGATATAATAAATTCTGCCCATAAAACAAATAAAGAAATAAATACTTTACAGTGACAGAATACATAAATAGGAGAGCAATCCTCATATTATTCTGGTAGGAATTTACTGGAAGATTGAGCTAATTTTAGGCTTCCATAACCACAGAAGGCTATAAAGAATTTGGAGAGATTTCAGAGAATAACTGCAGAGATGGTGAGAGTGCTGTTGTTTTGTAAGCCATACAAGGAAACGTTAAGACATGTAGTGTTCTTAGTCCTATAGAAAAGAAGGCTGAGGGGTGACTTAAAAAATAGTTTGCAAGCATAATATACTTTTGCATAGAAGAGGGTGACCAGCAGTTCATCTCCACTAAAGTTTTAATAAAATGCTGTAGGTCTAAACAACAATATTGGAAACTCAGGTTAATAACAACATAGAAAACTGAAGACTTGAAATTATGAGTAATTAAACTCTGAAATGTATTTTTTAGAAAACTTGGGAGGTCTTTGTTGGGATGTTATTTAACACTATCTTCTGAAAAATGGAAATAATAACTTAGTATGAATTTATTTGAATTAAACCCCAAATACCTTAATGGCATTTAGTCAGTCAATAAGTATTTCTTAAGTGTGCCTTGCACTAAGTGCAGGGAATACCAAATGAAATAGGAAGAAAGACAGTGTCTGCCTTCAAGGAGTTTACATTCTAATGAGGAAGACAATAAAGAAAAGGGAGTTGAAAAGGGACATAATTGGGATTTGGGGAGAGGGGGAGGAGTGAGAGAAGGTACCTGGCACTTAGCATGGTAAAGAAAGTCAGGTTGATATGAGGCAGCAATGAAGTCTAGAGAGAAATGAAGACATTTTTGGCCTGGGCCTCAGAATTTCTAGGAGGAACCAACCAATAAGCAGATGAAACCTAGGTTCAGAAAGTACTTTCATCATGAGAAATTCAAAGAAGAACTTACTAATAAATTCTTATAAAACATCAAATTAGTGTGTATGTGTGTGTGTGTGTGTGTGTGCTTGTGTTGCCTTGTTGGGACTGGAGAGGTCTAAGTCTTTAATTCCTTCAGATTGTGCAATTACCAGTAAGGAAATTCCTACTACTCATTAATTTTAGAGGACTGCTTATGCCATTAACAAATTGGGGGCAGTTAGGTGGTATAGTGGATAGGGGAACTGGACTGGAGTCAGGACAGGAAGACCTGAGTTCATTTCCAGTCTCAGACATTTACTAACTGTATAACCCTGGTCAAGTCATTTAATCTTTTTTTTTCCCTCCCTATATAAATGTTAACTATTGATGCTGATGCTGCTGCTGCTGCTGCTGCTGCTGATGATGATGATGATTTTCTGTTGTTATATGATTTGCTATAATGGTAATGGGAATTTGAAAATCTTCCCTACCCCTTAATAGGTCTAAGGGAATTTGAAGATCTTCCCAGACCCTTAATAGGCCGAATGTAATCTCATGGAGCCTGCAGTGGGAGGAGTTTTCTGAATGGGTGGAGCAGGAAAGGTGGAGCAGAGCCCAGAGAAAATTGGGAGTCATAGCAGTTAGAACAGAGGGAGGAGAGAAGATGCAGGTAAGGAGAGAGCTAGGTGTGTGAGTGTTTGCTTGTGGGAAGACTTTGGTATTGTGTTGCTCTCTGCAGTGTTATTGAGTATAGATTTCTTTGTTGCTAGGATGAATTTGGTTTTCTGGTGTTGAGATTTGGCTTTCCGGTGTCTGAATAAATTTTTTTGCTTCTGTGTTCTATATGGAGAGTCTGTTATATTTTGCCATTCAGAACCATGCTATTGAAGCTGTGAATATTGCCTTGGTGATACACATGCCCACAGCTACACAGTATTTCAGTGGTAAGACTTGAAACTCTGTTTACCTGACTCCCAGGGAGATTGCTATCCACCACATCACATTATGTCTCTTACAACTTTATTACCACTAGTTCATATTCGAGAAAGTCAGTGGAGATTTATTTCTGTCATTAAGAAATGTGAAACTTAAAATCACTTAAACATTTGATGGTTTTACTCCTACCAAAGTGATCATGGAGGAGGATAAAATCACCAAGTCTCATTGACTCAAAATGGTTTGGGCGACAGCTGTTGAAAGTGAGTTGTGCATATACATTGTACATGATATTTTGTACATTTTATCTAGATTTTGTTGCTGTTTTTGTTATAGTCATTAATATCAACATAGTTGTTATGCTATCTGTTGCTCTAATTTTGTTTTCACATTGTATTAATTTTTGTAAGGGTTTTTTTGTTTGCAATTCTTTATAATGTTTTTATTTGTTGTGGTCATATTAATCTTTTTTAAAAAGCCTTATACTCTTTGTCTTCATGTGGAAGGCCACTTACACATAAATTTTTAAAACATGAAGGCATAAGTGTATAATAGCTGTTTACACTCTGAAATTACTTTTATTATATGTCCAAATCCCATTGGATTGGTAGAGATGCAAAGTTATAGAAAAAGAAAAAGTATTTTTTTAACAATAGGTTTGATATCTTGGTGGTGGTTGGAGGGGCCAGCAGGTAGAAATACTCTGCTAATGTAAAACAAAACAAAACTCTGTTTTGGTAGAATCTCTATTACAAAATGGATGCTGATCCATGCCCTGAGTCAGTGTGTCCAGCACTCAGTCTCTTAGAATATGGATACAAAAAGCATTTTCATTCAGTAAGTAAACTTCCAGAAGGACCAATAACCTAATATTAAATACCCAAGAGCAAATACTTGCTCAGGAGAAAAAAATTGCTTTATTTCTAAAGTCATTTTTTAAGCATGCAAGCATATTATATCACATGACGAACTATAATTCAGTTGTATTACTTTGGCCAAAATGATAAACCTCAGAGAGTCAAGCTTTATAATGAAAATAGATCTCTGGGACAGCCTAAGGTGAAGTTTGCTTAGGGATAGTACACTATTATCCATTTATGTAGCATCATATCAATTTCATAGGTTTTCTGGTTATTAAAAGTCATGTAAGATGCAGTATTTATGGTGGTTAATGATCAGGTCTGGAGAAAATTATAAAAATCCATCTATACTGTATAATGCAGAGAACTAAGACCTCATTTGTATTTATATCAGTTGCTTGATTTAATTTTTGATTAGAAAGAGGTTTTTGTTAATAAAATACAGGAATACATTATCTCTCTCTCTCTGCCTTCCCTCCCTTTCCTCTTCCCCTTAGGTTTTACGTTATCATTTTGTCTAATTATTAGAAATGATGAGGCCATATGGTTGTGTAAACCACAAAAAGAGAGGGGGAAAGACTTTATATTTATAATTTAAAAAAACCCTTTCCCAGTGATAACTATACTCCTCCCCCCCACCCCGAGACAGGTCTTTTATATGAGCTTAGATGTGAAAAATAAGCTGTCTTTTAATGCCTGAATTTCCTTCAACAGGATGATGAATGAAGTTGGGTGATACATTTCCAGTTTCTCTTTTGAAGTCAGAAAGGTAAGAAGAAAGGTACTCTCTTTGCAAAGATAAAGAAAGATATTTTCGTTGCAAAGCTAAGACTTCCCATATTCACTTTGCCCACAATATTTAATAACTAATGAACAATTTTCTGATTAAAAATTATTTTGATCTTTTTGCTAAATCAGATCATTTTATACTCATAAATAAGTTCATTTTGCTATTAAAGTCATACTATACTGAATGAACATTGATTTCATTATATTATTTAAGTAATGCTTGAGTTCACTCTTCTTGGAAGTAAACAATATTTTAAAAAGTAAACAGATTATTTTAATGAGGCCTTTTATATTATTCCTTTCTAGTCTTCAAGGTTATGGAAAGATGAGTGGTTTCAAAGAGGAAACAGTGCATTAAATGTCTTGAAAAGTTTTGTTTCATTCAAAGTGGTATTGTTGACCTACTATTAGTTAAAGATTTTTGACTGTTGTATAAAATATAATTTTAAAAATACTTTTAACATATGTGGTTTATTCAGAACAGTATGAATGCTAAGGGACCTCTTTCTGGGGCAAGTTAAGTGCCTAATATATCTGTACCATTTCTAAAATTCTGTGGAATGTTATAGTGTAACTGACACTTGGCAGCCTTTGACATTTTAAATCACTTTCGTGTTCTGAATATTCTCTTCTCTCTAGGTTTTCATAGCACTGTTCTCTCACCTATTTCTCCTACCTAACATCTTCTAGTATCCGTGGCTGGACATTCACTTAGGTCATACTCACTAACCTTGGTGTCCCCTAAAGTTGTTTTGGTCCCTTTTTTTCTCCCTTCATGCTATCTCACTTGGGGAAATTACATCAGCTCCCAAGGTTTCAATGATCTGAATTAAGATGTTCTCAAGGCCTGTATCTCTGGTTCTTCTCTCTCCTAAGCTCTGGTTCTGTATCCCAACTTGTACATGAGACAGCTCAAGGTCTCAAGTGTCTCAAATTCAACAAATCCAAAATTAAAACTCAATCTCCACTCCTCCCTCACACACACATAGAACTCTATCATATTCCAAACTCCCCTATTACTACTGATGGCATTTTCATTGTCACTGTTTTCTAGGCTTCCAACCTTGGTGTCATCCTTGATTCACTCTTCACAGAGTCATCTTATCGTATAGTATACATGGTGACCATATCTCAGCAAACCATTTGGGCAGATAGGCTAAACTAGGGGTAAGGAACCTGTGACCTCAAGGTCACATGTGGCCCTCTAGTTCCTCAAGTGCTCTATCCACTGAGCCATCTAGACTGAAACTTATAGCAAATGTTAATCTCTCTCCATAGTCACATCCTCACTTTCCATATGAAGTTCTCAAAAGATAACCCACAGAAAAGCTCAAGCATCTGTGCATGACACAGGTATCACAACAAAGCAATTGATGCATAGAGAAAGATCTAATTTTTCACGTATTGCCAGATTCTTTCAGTTCACCCTCCAATCCCTTGCTTAATCCATACCTATTGGTTGTGCTTACCTTCCTCGATCCTGCTGCTTCTTCCCATACTCTCCTAATCTCTTTCAAGAATAGTCCTACTCCTTGCCCTATTGGGGCAACTTTTTACTATATCTTTCCATTTGGTTCTACTCATGGTGTTTTCTACTAAGAAGTAGAATGACACAATGGATCTGGGTTTGAAAACCACCTCTTCACTTACTATGTGACCTTAGGCATGTCATTTTCCATCTCTGTACCTCAGTGTCCTTAACTATAAAATTAAGGGGTAAAACAATGGCTATTAAGGTTCCTTCCAGCTCTATAGTTACAATCCTATTTTTGAGCAAACTTCCCTAAATCATCAACCTTTTGCACAAGCACTTCCCTCACCTCCTCGAATGAACTGAAAACTGGGTTTCCTCTTTGCTAAATTTGCTTTCTTCCACTACTTCAATTAACTGGAAAGCAAGACAGAGAATGCTCATTCCTATTCCACCATACCTCAATAGTATCTCTTCCTTTGAAGTATATACTGCTTACTGTTTAAGCTCAACAATCAATCAGTCAACAAGCATTTAATACTAAGTACTTACTATGTGCCAAACACTGTGCTCAGTACTGAGGGCACAAATCCAAGTAAAAGGCAGTCTCTATCCTTAAGGAGCTTATGTCCTACTAAGGGAAGACAACACATAAAAGAGGACCTGAAAATAGAAAGAGAGTGAGGGGATGGTGGCTAAGTCCAGAGAATGAAGGATGGCTGGCCCTTCCCCAAAATGGAGGTTCCAAGAAGAACCCACCAATAGGAGAAGGGGCCTGAAAGACTGGAGTCAGGAGGCAGCTGAGGTACAGTGGCATAGTCCTAACTATGAATGTTTATTGGTTTGAGGATTTTCTGCAAAATGGAGGTATCAGGAAGAATTCACCAATGGGAGAAGGAGGCTGCAGAGTCAAGAGGCAAAGGAGGCCCGATGACTAATTCAGCTCTATCATCTACCAACTTCCAAGATAATGCAGCACTTGACTCACAGTCCTTTTCTCTATCTTTTCCTTGTCATCATCCTTTATGACGTCAACATTTGCTTGAGTTACTAATGCCAACACATAGAGCTCCCATCTCTTTGCCCTCCTCAGCTTCAATGATTATACTGCACCACACTGTCCAACCTCAGGCATTTCTGTCCATGAAAAGGGGAATCAATCCAACAGTAAATGTACTGAAACATCTTAGCTTCTCCCTAGCTCTTTCATTCTCAGCAAATCTCATCTTCTACTTTAGAGGGAGTCCTCATTCAACAATTACTCTTTCAACTTTTTTTTTATTTTCCACTTACAAAATTGCCTTCCTGAATTTTCTTCCTGTTTCTAAGTTTGTCTTTTTCTCTACCAAGCTTAATATACTTCCTATAAGGTGTTTTTAATTCTACTCACACCTGCAAACTATAGCCCCTCATTCTGTTAGTCATTTCTTCTTAAAAAATGCTGGTCAACAATCTTTAAAAATAAATAATTTTGGGGGCAGCTAGGTGGTGCAGTGAATAGAGCACTGGCCCTGGAATCAGGAGGACCCGAGTTCAAATCTGGCCTCAGACACTTAACACAAAAACTAGTTGTGTGACCTTGGGCAATTCACTTAACCCCAATTGCCCTCCAAAAAGAAAAAAAAATTTGAAATGAATTTATTTATATATTTTACTTTGACAGAATATCCAAACAATCTCGTTGACACAGTATATTCTCAAAGAAAACATTTTATTATTAATAGACAGCATCACAAGATCACATAGAGCTGAAGGTGAACAAGGTATCCTATAACCCACTTATTTTGCAGAAAACAGGTGCAAAGAAGTAAAATGACTTGCCCAAAGTTATACAGGCTATAAGTGTAAGTTCCTCTGACTACTGTATTCAAACATTATTTTCACTCAGGCATTCTGGGCTGTGTCCTTTAACTTTGGCAATGAAGTACGATTTTATTTGACCCAAGTTTTATTATTTCTCTAAATATTATTGTCATTTTGTATGCTGGTCTTTTGACTCTGCTCCCATTATTTTGCATTACTTTATACAAGGTTAGCTATATTTTCCTTAATTCTTCATAATTTTCATTGTGGTAGAGTAATATTCAGATACACACATATATGTATAGATATATTTATCTCTCTCTTTCTCTCTCTCTCTATATATATATCTCATGATATATTCATCCTTGCCTCAATTGTTAAGCACACATATTGTTTCTAGCATTTTCTCATTATAAATGATGCTGCTATGAACAGATTTTCTATGTTAAGGTTTTTTTTTTCTGTCAATAACATCCTTGGAATATAGTCCCAGTAGTAGAATCTTTGGGTTAAAGGTTATGAACAGTTTGATAACCTTCTTCAATAATTCATATTGTTTTCCTGGTGAAACCAATTCACAACTCTGCTAGCAGTGATTTAAAGCACCTGTCTTCCCAAAATCACTTCAAAAATGAGTTTTCTCAGCTTTTAGGACCTTTGCTAGCCAGATAGCTGTTAGTTGGTACACTAGGGTTCTTTTCATTTATATTTGCTCATTATTAATTATCTTAAATATTTTAGGTAATTATAATGTTTCTTTATTGTTTTGAAAATTATTGGTGACCACTTCTGGGAATGGTATTTAATATTATTTATTTATGACAATTTCCTATAGATGTTGTATATCAGCATTTTGTTAGAGATATTTACAATACAATAGTTTTCTCTACTCTTACTCTGACTAAATTTGTTTTACTTTTGTAGAAGCTTTTAAATTTCATATAATTAAAATTATTGTTATCCTCTGTCATTTATCTATTTATGAATTTATCCCATTCATAATTATGAAGTATGTTAACATCTATTCTATAAATTTTTATGGTCTGATTTTTTTTATACTTGGATGATCTATCCATATAGAATTTATACCTATTCACTTTTTCAGACTAATTTCTGCTTTTCCCAGTGGTGTTTATTGAAAAAGGATTCCCTTTCCTAATATGTACCTGACATGAGAGAGTGCTAGTATTAGGCTCACCTCTAGCAGATTTTAAAGAAGGCACATATAATTGTCATTATCCTCTCAGTTACCAATTTTTTTAAATTAATCATATCAGATTTTTTCCCCCACCTCTTGATTATATCTTCCTAAGGGCAGCTGGTGGTACAGTAGATAGAACCCTAGACCTGGAGTCAGGAAGATCAGCCTCAGACAATTACTAGCTATGTGACTCTGGGCAAGTCACTTAACCTCTGTTTGCCTCAGTTTCCTCAACTGTAAAATGAAGATAATAATGGCACCTACCTCACAGTATTGTTGTGAAGATCAAATGAGACAATATTTCTAAAAAGAATACTTAGTACAGTGCTTGACACACAGTCAGAACTACATAAATGCTTATTCTCTTCCCCTTTCCCATTCCTTAGATGCATTGAGGCACTCAGTACATATTTTCTCAATGAAAGAAGAGTCTAATTTTGTCGTCATTTCCCATTTGTATAATGCAATTTTATTTATCTGAAAATTATTTAAGTTAGAATGCAGCAAAAGAAAGTGAATTTAAGATGATAGGGAAATCAACACTACCCATTATGTAACTTTCAAAAGATAGATAGATTCTGAAATGCTTCATCATCTATAAATTGATGGGACTAGACTTGTTCATCTCTAAGATGCTTTTTAGCTCTAAAGCCAGTCATCCTGTGCTCTTATTACATTATTCACCTCTGAGACAGAATCTGTTAAATTCTCCTTCATATTCAATTTAAATAGATTTCAGCTTTATAAAATATTTAAGCAACTGGGATACCTGAATGGAGTGATTTGTTCTTACATTCAGACTCTAGCCCCAAAGTTATGGCTCTTGGCACATTTAGCGGCTAGACATCCTGAAGTATGAAGTTTAAAAATGAAAACATAACCAGAAATTCAGATTTGTTGGTTGTCTTGGTATATTTTGATACTAGTGGAAACATCTGTATATCTCTCAATGTGGATGGACTGGTGAGTTCTCTGTAAATCATTCTCACAATCAAAAAACATTTATTAAGCACCAGCTATGTGCCTGGCATTGGGATAAATCCTAAAGATACAAAAAGAGACAAAAGACAATCTTGTCCTCTAGGATCTTACATTCTAATGGGGGAGAGATATGCAAAGTAAGCTATGTATAACATAAAATAATTAAAAGAAAAAGCACTGGAATTAAGAGGGATTAGGGAAGGTTTCCTGTAGAAGATGAGATTTTAATTAAATTTAAATTTAATTTAATTAATAAGAAGCCAGAGAGGTCAGTAGTCAGAGGGGAGGAGGGAGAGTATCCCAGGCATGAGGAACAATCTAAGAAAATGCCTAGAGCCTAGAGATGGAATGTCTTATTCCTGGAACAGCCAGGAGGCTAGTGTCTCTTGATCTAGTCTTATATTTGGGGATGTAAGTTGTAAGAAGACTGAAATTCTAGGACTGAAACTTAGTACTTTATACATCTGGGCAAGTCAGTGGATTTTTCTTACCCAAGTTTCATCATTTGTAAAGTAGGGGAGGGAGTATTAAATAAAATGCCCTCTAAAGCTTATTCCAACTCAAAATCTGTAGTCCTTTGTGCATGGTATTATCTATATTAGTCATTGGAAATACAAAGATTAAAAGCAGCACCAGTCCTCAAGGACTTGCCAATTCCATTGGGAAGATATGACATGTACAAAAATAAGTAAATAGCAGCTAATTCAAGGAGGAAAAGAACTCTCTTACTGCTAAGGGAGAAGAAATGGCTTCCTGTAGGAAGAACACTTAAGCTGAGCCTATAAGGAAACCAGGAATACTGAGAGGCAAGTTAAAGTGTGTTTCTGACAAAAGCAGGAGGATGAGAGGTTAAGTGTTGGGTTTGGCGAACAGCTGTTATTAGGTGAGTTTAGTTGGAACGCAAAGTGCAACAGGGTGGGTGGGGATATAACATAGGTCTAAAAAGCTAGGAGGGAGTTGGATTGTGAATGACTTTAAAATGTTGCATTGAAGAGTTTAAATTTTATATGAGGAAAAAGACTATTAAGGACCCTAAGCTTAGCACAGCACATGAATGTATATTTTCTATTGAGGAGGGTTTCTGGTGGTAATTTTCTTGGATTGCTATCCATTAGCTTATTTTCTCTGCTTTGAATACCTAGATTAGCTCAATTTACACCAAGTATTCAAGTACCTGAATTACCAAAATGGGTTGAACCAAGCCATTTGGTAAATCTGAGCATGTGCATATTACATTTTTCAACCCATTTCTATCATTAGTCATGAACAGTTTCATGTGACTTTTGGATGAAAGGGAGGAATTCCTCCCCAACCCGAATACAATAAAACACACTCCAGTATGTGTTAAGTGGATAAGAACAAAAATCCGAAAGTTTATGATGAAACTCTTTCAAAATAAACCACATTATCTTTGATCAACGCTTGGCAATCAGCATATCTTCTCTCTGAGAATGAGACTGGTCAATGTTGTTGATTCCACTAAGGCTCTGATACTTAGAATCAAATCCAAGAAACCAACTAGTAAGACAATTCAGGCTGTATAAACAAGAGCTCTTAACTCTCATCTCTATTACCAAAGATCACATTTAGTTCCTGCCCTGAATTCCCTTTGAAGACAATGAGTGCCTGGGAAAAAAATAAGGGCACTGAAAACTGAGCCAGGAGTACTCTGGTAGTACTGCCAAGATATGTTTACCAATTTCTTCTTTCTTCTTCTAAAAGTCAAGGAGTTTGTGATTTTTGCAACAGTTCTGAAGACCCAATTACCTTTAAACTGAAGAAACCTAATTAGTGAGCTGGGTTTTTAAATATTCAATATAACTTTAAATGGAGTTTCCTCCCACCTGGATAAAATTAAGCAGTTGATAAGTGCATCTCCTGGTAAGAGATTTAAGGGGGGGAGAAACTAAACTAAACCAAATGCTTTAATTTGGAACCTAATCTATCCCATTATCCCAGCACATTCATATAAACTCAGCTCCAACAGTATTCTTCTCACTCAGCAGGACAAAGATGATCTTCTCAGCAGCAAAGCTTGAGCAATGTAAACAATTGCCCTTCATTTCCTCACCTCCCCCCTCAGAATTCATCCAAAGGAAAAGCCAAGGGGATGGCTTTGGAATGGGAGGTTTTTGTTTTTGTTTTTTTTTTTACCTCCAGATTGCCCTTAAGGTTACTTCATTCCCTTAAAAGAGATTATTTGAAACTTATCCTGGCCAAAAAACACTGACACCAATTTCCGCAACATTCAAGAGTAGCTCACTACAAAAATTTCAAGTATATTTAATTTATTCATAATTAATTTCCTGATTGGACCAGATCAAAACTCTGAAACCAGCTGGCCACTTGGGGATAAAGGGCTATTGCAATTATCAGAATATACCAAATGCCACCTTTTGTTCTTCCTCCAATCTCCTCCTTTAATGAATGTCCCTTAGTGAATGATTTTGTGTTTCCCATTTAAAGAGGATTACATAGGAAACATGACTCATGGCTGGAGAGCAGAGAACTCTCCAGCATTTCATTACCTGCCAAGTATATACTACATTATTGTTTTTGACTCCTGCCAGGCATTCACCTTTTCCAGCTACACATCACTTCAACAAGGTATGGCAGGTTAGCTCAGCCTTGGGAGCCATTCACAATCACATTCTGTCAGATGTGTCCTTGGTCCTTCCGCAGTAGTGACTTCTATTGTGTTTGGGACACAGTGGAGGAGTTTGCTGGCCACAGCATTCCTATGATAGCACTGAAGGGCTATATGCCAGTGCCGTTTGTGTTCTGACTGTCAAATTCCTAGACAAACATCTGCAGCCTCTCCTGAAGGTACAATACTGAGGTACTACAAATTTCACTTTTTAGTAGCTATTGGATACAAGAATTGTATTAGTTGCATTAGATGGAGTCATAAACATTTTTCAGTGAGGTCAGCTGGATATGGTGGGTGTCACAGTTAGACTAAGATAAAAAATCACTTTGCTAACTTACAGTGTTTCCCCACTGGTATACCCTATATTAAGGTGCCATTTATAAACAGTTGATTATTATTTATTAATGTGTGAAGCGCTTTATTGCATGCTGGATAACAACTTAAATTCATGTATTAAAGATGCACATATATGGTTTAATACGATTTACGTCTCATAATATTCTTTACAACAGCTTCCCATAGCCACATCCATTAAGCATTTATTACTAATGCATTTTATAACATACTTTATAATACATTATTTGAGCAAGTAGGTGCATTTAGTGATCATTTCATAAATAAGAATAAAGCATTTATAAATGGCACCTCAATTTAAAGTGTTACCTTCACATTACTAGAGAGCCACTCACCATTCATCTCGATTTGCAATTATTCTCCAAATGCACCACTTAATAAAACAGACACTAAGTTCCATTCCCTCTTCATCTGATTAAAAGTTTATTGAGTCATTTCCTGAATCTACTTTCAGATGTTAGAGGCTTGAAGGCATGGAGAGATTTTTGATGATACCAAACTTATATTTAATAATATTTCTGAAAAGATGAGAGCAGTCAAGAGATAACTACTTACCAGATTAGAAAGAGCTTGTTGCTTAGATTCTTTGTAGAATTCTATTTTCCGATTAGAAAGGACAATCCAGGAAGTAGACCAGTTTTTCCTTTAAAAAAATACAAGCAAAACAAGTTTATGAATTGAAGAAGTCATATCATAATTTGCCTCTATGTATTTTAGGTACTGGGTACAAATCTTTAAAGGAAAAATTTAACCAGTTCTTGAAGATGTTGTCTATTAAGTGTTGATCAGTGTATATTCGAAGACCACACTGGTAACAGGAAAAATATTCTGTAATAATAAACACTTGTGTGCTACCTACTCTCTGAAGCTTTCTCTTCCCTTCTGGGTGAAAGGAACTTTTCCCTCCTCAATCTTCCATAGTACTTTGCACTTTTTATAGCACTTCGGCCAGATCTCTCTTTTGTCCTTTATCTAACTCTTCCTTGTATCGCAGTTATTGGTCTGAGTGTCTTTGCCACTCACTATCTAGTAAGTACTTTGAAATCACATAGTTTTTGTTGAATGAATGAATAAGTGCATTCTTTCCTAGGGATATTTTTCTCTAAACTAGAAGGTCATGGATAAGTTTAATTATTGAATCTTCCTAAAATCTTGACTTGCTACTAGACATAACACTTTTGTAAATGAGAAAGAAAAGAAAATAGCATAAACAAGGTCTTACACTAAGGCAATGCTAAAATAGAAACATAAGCCAAGAGATCTCACCTCTACTATTAAGTCTGCTCATTGGATAAGCATTATTCACACTATAGGTCAGAATACAAACAGGAGACATTTTTAATAAAATGTTTTAATTGTGGTAAAAGTAAAGTTTTAAGGTCAGACACGCTAGAGAGTACAGTGAGTTCCACTCAAGAAGGCATATAGTGATAAGAAACAATGTCTCTCTAACCAATCAACAACCTTAAATTATAAAAGGAGATGATTCCCAAAGGATAGCCAATCAATCTTGCCTCTTAATTTGGAAACCAAGGATGATTTTATTCTTATGATTCATGGAATGAATCCTAAAAGAAGGAGAAAATGTCATAACCTTTTCATTCAACATTTCTCCCTTCTCCTCCTCAGTCCTTTGTAAGATGAGGGAACTGAGGCCAACAGAGGTTATGTAGCTTCCAAATGTCAAATATTCAGTTCACGTCAGAGTCAGAATGAGAGATGAGGTAAATTAGTTCCTAACCCAATGCTCTTCCCAATACCTCATTTTTTTTTCTATTTTAGGATCATAAAGTGGAAGGAAAGGTTCAATTCACACAAAGAGCAAAGAAGTCTTTGGAAATTTTTTAAGGAGACTCACAGGAAAACCTACAAAATATATTTTTAATTAAGTTTTACAACATTGTATATTCCATTCCCTCTTTTTCATTTGAACTTATTGACCTGATTGAAGGCATACTGGTTCAATAAAGGTACTCTTTTCAAAAGGAAATTTGCTTTTGAATTTTTCAAACTGTAAAATTGGGTTAAACATTCAAGAAATATCTGTATCTTGGGCATTTATTTCACAACATTTATATGAACTACATGATCTTTGATCCACTTGAAGTCAATTTTTTTTTCTGCCTCCAGATTTCTGGACATAAAATTATGCTCTTCCTGCATTAAAACTTTAACTGAGTGCGCCATATGTGCCCTCTAGGTTGCAGGTTTCTCCACCCGTCTATCTAACCTATCTCAGAAGTGGGAGACCTTTAATCTTACCAAAGCTAACCACTTTACCTGTATTCTTAAATTTACTCTCACCTCTCTCCTCAAAGATCTTACTCTTTCTTTCATTCCCTCTCATTCAATTAAATTTAATAAATATTTGTCTCACATACCTATTATGTGCCCTGGGCATACAAATAAGAAAAAGAAACAATCCTTGCCCTCAAAGAGCTCACAATCTAATGGGGGAAGATAACACAGAAAAGGACACTGAAAAGGTTTGGGGATGAGTAGAAGAGGGGCGCAAAGGGTGGGGGGAGGGGAGACATGTTGTTCTGTGGAGTGGAAGTCAAGCAGAGTTGCTTATGGAGAATAGAGTTACTAGGACAGTTGTGAGTCCTCTATTAAGGGAGAATTAGGGGTTTAGTACTCCAATCTCCGGCCCTCCAATTAGAGAGGAGGGACAACTGAGGGTGAGTTGAGAAGGTATAGAGTATACAAATCTTTCCATACATCTTTAATCTGTCCTTCTCCCTAGGACTTGTCCTACAAATATGTTCAGATTTTTTTGAAATTCTTCAAAAAAACAAAACAAAAACAAAAACAAAAAACGAACCTTCTCCTTTCCTCTGCTTCTCCTTTAAGCATACGACCTTTTCTCTTTTTTACCCCTTCACTGATACACCTCTAGAATGAATACTCCACTTGCTTCTTCTTCTCATTCCCCATTCACTCCTTCCTTTAGTTTTCACAATATGACTTCTTCTCTCACTGCTCTATTTAAACATTTCTTTCCAAGATCAATTATAAACTTTCCCCCTCTAAAATCAATGTTATTTTTCTGGTTTCATTTTCTTTATTTTATATATATATATATATATATATTATATATACTATATCTATATGCATATCTATCTGTAATATTTGGTGATCATCTCTCCTTACAATGTCTTCTCTCTTGGTTGCTGTGACACTGTACTGTTGAGGTTCATCTCCTAACTCTTTGACCAATTCTTCTCAGTCTTCTTGAGTCTCCCTCTACCTATGACTTAAATGTGAGTGTCCCCAAGGTTCATCCTTTGGCTCTCTTCTCATCCATTTTATTTATTATAATGATCTCATCTACTCTTGTGACTTCTGCCTCTGTCTGACATTTGAATCTCTTTACAACTTGGTCTTCCTACATGTTCAGTTTTCTTTTACTCCCTTCTGAGCCTGGCACATGGTAGAGGCTTAATAAATGTTTGTTGGTTGATATAGTTGACACTCCAATCTCTAGCTTAATCTTCAACTCCCCATAACTATAGATCTCTATTTCCAATTGTTTGTTGGATATCCCCACTTCAATAAATCACTGATTTCTCAAACAACATCCAGAACAAAATCAACTAGCTTTTCCATAAGAGCTTCCTCTGACCCAAACAACTTCATTTTTGTTGAAGGTACATCACTACTATTCTCTTTGTAAAATGGGTTCAAAAGAAGAGAATGTTTTTGACTGCCCTCTCCATCCAAATGTCTGCCAAGTCCTGCCTGATCCTCTTCTGAAAAATCATTTCAATCCATCACTTTATTTCTATTTCCACCACATACACACCCACCCACCCCAGTTCATACCCTCATTGTCTCTTGTATGCACTCCTATAATAACAGAGGATCTTCCTACCTCCCCTTCATCCTTTCTCCAATCTTTTTTCATATCCCTGCCAAGTCTTCCTAAGGCATGTCTCTGATCATGTCACTCCTCTATTACAAGGCTTCAATTCCTCTAGATTGTATTATCTGCTGGTCCCGGCATTTGAGGCCTCAGCCATTCTACTCCATGCTACCATCATGCCCCCTGTTCTAAGTGCTATGCTTCTAGTGATGTAGCCTAAAATCACCTGAATCTGTCTAAATACCTTCTGGGTAAAACTTTAGGTTTCATATGCCTTTTCTTCTTGCGGTAAGTCACAGTGGTCTATCCTGAGTTAATTTTTATCTTGACTTTTCAACACAGCTATTACCTTCCTATCCTCTAGCTCCACAATATATTTCCCACATGCCGTCAGTGTCTAAATGACCTTTTTGATCTATCAATTAGCAAGTTTTTCAGAGTGCC
The DNA here is from genome assembly GCF_028583685.1 of Petaurus breviceps papuanus. Classification (NCBI taxonomy): domain Eukaryota; kingdom Metazoa; phylum Chordata; class Mammalia; order Diprotodontia; family Petauridae; genus Petaurus; species Petaurus breviceps. The sequence goes on from NW_027187323.1 coordinate 9,981,539, forward strand.
TTCTAGGTAGTAAGTACTGTACTAAGTTTAGTGATACATGCGAAGAAGCATTAAACATGGTCTCTTCTGTGAAGAAGCTGATTTGAATCATTTTCCTTTTTGAAGAAAGGTTACATTCTTAGCCTGGCCCAGGTATTCTGCAGTCCTAACCCTAAACCCAGTTAGGCTCATTGAATCATGGCTATCTAGAGTCAGGATTTCACTTGGAGAGAGGGCTTCATTATCATTTTTCTACTTCTATACTGCTGGGAATGTTCCCTGACATACCTCAAGTGGGCAAAGGTGAGATATGGGTGCTAATTGCTCTCTCTCTGAAACACACTCTCATACACACTGTATCAGGGAATCCATAACTTCAACAGTCAGGCCACTTCTCCGAAGCAGATTAAAGAGATATCTCCCATATCATAGTCAAATAAATAAGTGAAGTACTAGAGACTACTGTTCTTCCTACAATTCATAAAACTTCTCTGGACTAGGGAATGTTGGTTTTCACTCAAATTTGGTTTAAATATAACAATCATTAGGTTAAAAATAAAATCAGTTAACTGCAAATGGATAGAGAAGTAAGTCCTTACCAAGAAAATCACTACCAATCAGTTCATTGTTTGTGTGAGGTGGGAGGTTACTAAATCCAAAAGTAAATACTTACAAATGTCTTATAAAAACACACTAGAGCTGAACTGACACAGAAATTTAAAGGGAAGAAATCTATTTCTTACAAATAGCCTTATAGAAATTCTTTGCATTCTACAAAATGGACACCGGAGGGCAGCACATTATAACACCAACATTGATCACATTTGCTCTTCTAAAGGAAGCTGAATGGAAGATGGTCCTTAGAACACACTCATTAACTGTGCACCAGATCCTTTATATTTTTTCCTTGTTAAATAAATGAATATTTGATGAGCCCTTTTAGTTCTATCACTGTTAGTGACACCACCCACAACCACCTCTTCTTGTGTAAGGAATGGCAGCAACAAAATCCAAAACGTCATCAGGAGAAAAAATGATTTTATTTTGGATGTTCCTGAAGTTCACTTCCTTTTTGTTAACTGTCTCACTCAGGCTTTTTGCCTCTGATTCTCGTCATTCTTTTACAGTGATAGGAGGTGAAGCAATATTCTCTGAAAACTCTGTGAAAAGCATTTGGGCAATATTACGTTTCTTATCTCCTACCTAGATGAGTATATAGGTCTATGAATTTATCCCTTCGATGTGCTCCCAACTGCATTGGCATTTTATAATTCACTATCATTAAGCACCTCAATAAGAAATATTTTTGTAATATATATCTTCAGTATGGTATCTAATATGTAGAAATATCATAGAGATAGGTAGAACTCAGATGGTAGAAATTTTGATTAGGCATGGATTTGTAAACATAAATACAGAAAACCACTTTGTACAATTACTTTAAAAGATACCCCTTCTCCAAACTCTCTGAAGTATTTTCTGGCAATCCCTTCTTTAGTTCCTACTTTCTGAGCTACAAACAAGGAAACAGATGCCTTTGCCTACCCCTGCCCCAGTATTTCACCTTGAGGCTAACTCAATGAATTGTCATCCCCTGCCTCAAAACTCCAGATCTCACTGGCTCATTCCTGTAGTCTGTTCTACCTTCATTCTGTCTGCCTGGCCCCCACATAGTTGCCCTCTTTTCCTTCCTTCTACATCCCTGCTTTCCATCTTCCTCTGATGTTTTATCTTCTTTATGAGAATATAGGTTTCTTGAAAATTTTACTGTTTTACTTTATTATTTTTATATCCCTGGTGCTTAGCACAGTGTCTGACATATAATAAATGCTTATTAAGTGTTTTATCTGGCTAGTCAGTTTGTTATCTCTATGTGCATAAGTACATTATCTACCTATATCTTTATATGTATATGTTTAGATATCTATGTCCATATATATAGCTATATCTATACATGCACATGCATACACAAAGGTTTAATTGTTTTAGAAGAATTAAGTTAGATAGTGGACAAAGTGATAGAAACAAGGTAAATTCTTATAAATTTTATATCTACTTACCCTAGCCTTAAAGAGGGCAATTAAAAAAAAAAGAATAAATAAGTAGCTAGTAAATATGCATTATAGAAGTATTGTCATAGGAAGTGGGATAAAACTTATTCAACTTACCCTCCAGGGCCATAACTAGGAAAAATGAGTGAGTTTTCAGTGGCATTTTATTTTAATATAAAATTTCCTAACAATTAAGTTCAACCAAAATGGAAGGATCTCCTTGTGTGATAGTGAGGTCCTTGTCAGTCACATGCAGGTCTATATGCCACAGTTGCAGACAATATTTTTAAAAAATGAATATAAGTGAGTCTTAGGAAAGGTTGGACTAGCATGTGGGAGACCTAGGAAAGATTTGTCACAAAGAAAGTGGGATTTGAGCTGATTCTTGAAGGAAATAATGGATTCCAAATAGCAGCAGTGAGAAGAATATATATTCCAAGACAGGGGGATAGCCAATGCAAAAGCACAGAAATGGGAGATGGAGTGTTGTATGTAGAGGGCATTGAGTATAAGAAGACTAAAGGGAACATGTTGTAAAGAGATTTAAATATCAAAAAAAGAATTTGTATTGAATCTTAAAGGTAATAGGGAGCCCTTGGAGCTTACTGAGCCAAGGGTTGATGTGATTAGAAACTGTGCTTTAGTAATATCAAATTACCAGATAGTTGGAAAGATGGATAAGCAGGAGGACAGACTTGAAGTCTTTCATGATTTGCTCAGGGTCAGAAAGCCAGTATTTGACTTGAATCCAGTTCCACCTGATTCAGAGGGCACCTCTTTATCCACCATACATGTTTCTTCTGTATGAATATCACAGGGAATCAAATGTATTTCAATATATCAAATATTTAAGTTACTAACATTTACCTACCACTGTGCTGAGTATTGAGGGAGAGAAAAGGAGACACCATCTTTGCCCTTAGCAAACTTGGAATCTAGCTAACATGCATTATAACAATCCAATATGATAATGTATGTAAGTACATTAGAATTCTGAAGAAAGGAGAGATTAGTGTGGACCAGAATAATTGTGAAAGAGTCATGAAAGAGCTAATAATTCATCTAGATTCCAAAGAATAACTCAAATTTAGATACATAGAAATTAGGAGGAACCCACAAGGCCATCAGCTAATTCCAAACACTTCATTTTACAAATAAGGAAACTGAGGCTAGGAGAGGTTAAGTGAATTTCTCCAAAAACAAATCTAAATGACGGTAGCTATCACAACACTCTTAATCCTTCTCTTCTCCATTCAAACATTGTTGATTCCTTCAACCATTTTGAACCTTCTCTAGTTCAGCAATTTTATTTATAAAATATGATCCTCGGAAGTGAATGCAGTGCTATAGAAATGGCCTGACCAGAAAAGAGTATGGCAGGATTACTGCCTCCTTAATTCTGGACTCCCAACCTCTCCTAATGTAGTCTAAGCTTGAGCAAGCTATTTGGTGGTCTTACGATACTATTAGGTTATACTACTCTTGCATTTTGCTAATAAAGACCAAAGCTCTTCAGATTATCTTCTACACAGCCATCCCTCTCCACATCTTGTACTTGTCATATTGATTTTTTTGTTAAACTAGTGGTAAGAAGATGTATTTGTATCTATTAAAGGTCATCATTTTCGACTCACTCCAGAATTCTAAAATTTTGGGACAGGGACCAAAGTTAAGCTCATTGTTGTATTATTTGCAGGCTTATTCTCCATTTGTTTTAATTGGGGAAAATATTTACCTTTTTCCAATACTGTAGTATCTCTTATTCTCCATGATCTTTCAAAGGTCATTGACAGTGGCTCAAAAATTACATTTTTTCCAGTTTTTTCCGTACCAGAAAATGCAATTCTTCTGGATTTGATGACTCAAGTTCATGAAGAGAAATTAATGTCTTCCTCTCTCCCTACTTATCAACTTTCTATTAACCATTTTGGTTCTGTCCATTTCAACTGAAAAATCATTCTCAATATAGAAGAAACAGAAATAAAATTAGAGTTGGCTAGTCTTTTTTTTTCTCTGATTTCCAACATCAGGGTCCTATTTATCCCAAGAGATAATCCTTTTCTTTGTTTCATCTCTTCTGGGTTTTTTTTTCCATTATAACTTAAGCATCCTTTTGTAGGCTTTTCTCCCTACCTTCATTGAATTTAGAACTTCAGCAATCCTGAGACTATTCTTTCAGAGCTGTACAACACTTTTATGGTTTTGGTCTATTGTCAACTCTTACTATCCTCTTCTCCATACGTCTTTTAATGAAAATTTTGTGATGACACCCCTCTGCATCTACATATGTCTCTTCATAGAGCTTCAGTTTTTCCTCTTAATTCCAATTCTTTCTCTTCTTGCCTTCAGAATTTTATTCTTGAGAGTTTTCCATCCTATCTGGGCTGCCTATCCTTGAAGAATTTTAGTTCATTAGGTCCTACCTATCTTTCTTCTGAACCTTTTGAAATTTATTCTTCACAATTTATAAAATAGAGTAGCTTCTTTTTACCAACATTACCATTATGTCCACCCCAGCAACTAGGCCCTTTATATTGATGTGAATTGGATCCAAAGTTGCAGGAACCTTTGTTGGTTCTGCTATCAAAGCATGAAATAATCACTAAATGCAAACATTAATTCCCTAAACCATCAATTTTATAAACAAATGGAGAAAGGTTCTTATCTATTTAGACTGCAAGTTCTCAGCAGTCATGAAACACTCATTTGTATGTTTCCTGCAGCAGAACAAAATATAGTGAATAATGATGATGATAATCGTGATAGGTGAGTAGAAAATGACAGTAATCATTCAATACCTTACAATACCCAAACAATAGTAGTCACACACAGGTTTAATCATATGAATGAAGAGACCACATCAATTACATGACACACCAAATTAAAAGGTTCTTTAATACCTTAGTTTCTTCCCTCCATCTGCAATTTTAGCTTTTTGGAGATATCCTTCCTTTTCAACCATCTGCAAGAAAAATGCAACTGTTAACACATGGCAGACTCTTATGCATTATTAGTTTGAATGAACCTATTTCTTTCAAGAGTCTTTATCAGGAAGGAAGTCTCCTGTCATAGGACTTCATTAATAATGCACATATAGCTTATCACAAGTGCCTGTAAGGTCATATCCTTCCCAAGTAGTTAAATACACCAAGAGATGGATTGATAGATTTTGGAATGATTTGTGGGCTGTACCTTCATTTTTGTTTTATGTGAATGAACATTGAAGTCATTTGTTTGTATAATTGTTTCAAAATGATGAAATGAACCATAATACAATGCCTATCCTTCCCTCCTTTTCTACCTATCAGTGCTGGCATAAGACTCACTTTCTCTTTCCTTTCATCTACTCACTTACCATAGGAAGTGGCAGATTGACTGCATAATCATCTAAGAAACTCTTGAATTACTGATGATTAGCCAGAAATCCTGTTCCCTTTAGGTTTTGTTTATAATCACCCCTTTTGTTTTATGCTTTTTCATAACTGGATATTTCATTTCCTTCCTACTTGTGTCCATTTTATTCCACCATCACAGTGCCTTGAACATAGTAGTTAATAAATATGCATTTATGGACTAACCCTCTTCCAACTAAAAAAAAAATCTTTCCTCTCACTTCTAGAGATGGTATTTAGCTTTTCAGTACCTATTATTGCCCCCTTTTATACCATGAGATCCGTGGACATATTCAATAATTCTTTCTAATTTCTTTTTTTTTTAAAGCAATCGGGGTTAAGTAACTTGCTCAAGGTTACACGGCCAGTTATTTCTGGGTGTGGTACTAAGTATCTGAGCCAGGATTTGATCCCCAGGTCATCCCAACACTGGAGCCAGTGCTCTTAATCTCTGAGCCACTTGGGCGCCCCTAATTCTTTCTAATTTCTGACACCTTGGTGCTATTCACACAAAGTAAGCTTACCACATTAGTAGGGCAGGGCTAATGCAAAATTCTGAAATAGGTTTGATATGTTTCCTTACTTCAATCTGAGTTTCACTTCCCCCAGGGTGTGGTAGCAGGGTCTAGATCTTAGTGAGTTGCTATAATCCTTCCTAAGGTATTATTTGATTAAAAGATGAAAGTATTTACTATTTTAGATTATTTATATTTTTGTGGAAGATCAAAATAGAATACTGGACCCAAAGGACTGAATTTCAAATGAGAGGATTTCAAGCTCTTTAACAGGTACTGTTTTGCAATTCTTTTCCAGGATTGCCTGACTCTTTGTGACCCTTTTTGGAGTGTTCTTGTCAAAGATACTGGAGTCATTTGCCATTTCTTTCTCCAGCTAATTTTACAGAGGGAAAAACTGAGGCAAACAGAGATAAGTGACTTACCCAGGCTCACACATCTAGTAAGTAAGTGAGGTCAGATTTGAACTTAGCAAGATGAGTCTTCCTGACTCCAGGGCTGGTGCCACCTAGCTGCCCTATAGGTAGTGGTAGAGATCATTTAAAGACATTCTGGTTTGCAGTGGATTCTTGAAATCACAGTGGGTATTCTAAATACACACATGCCAAGAATCATTTATTAAATGCCTGAAATATACAAGGTATCATTCATACCTAGGGCAGCTAGGTGGTGCAGTAGATAGAGTGCTAGGACTAGCATCAGGAAGATCATTTACCTGGGTTCAAATTCGGCCTGGGCAAATCACTTAGCCCTGTTTGCCTCAGTTTCCTCATCTGAAAATTGATCCAGAGAAGGAAATGGCAAACCACTCCAGCATCTTTGCCAAGAAAATCCAAAAGGGGTCAAAGACTCAGATATGACTAAAAATGAATAAACAACAAAAATCATCCATACCGTGGGTAACTGGAATGAGGAGATGAAAAAATAATCTATGCTCTGAAGAAATGTATAGTACTGGGGTGGAAGGGAGGAGATTATATATAGATATAGATATATCACTATGATGCAAATTAGAAAACAACAAATTTATAAATATTTACTAAGCTATGTACTAGGCATTATGCTAAGAACTAGGGATGCACAAAAGGCAAAAGACAGTCCCTACCCTCAAAGAACTCACAATCAAATGGAGGAGACAATAAGGAAGAAAATATGTACAAACTATGCATAGAATACATGGGGTAGGATAAGGGAAGGAAGGTACAATTTAGGTGCATAATGGATGTTAGAAAGTCCTGAGAGATACAAAGAGACATCATTTCTGGTTGAGGAGATATAGGAAAGTTTCACGGTAGGTTCAAAACCTTGCTCTTTTACTCTTTGGGTGACTTTGGGAAAGTCACTTCACTTTTCTGGGCCATGTTCCCTCATCTGTGACATGATCTGAGATTGGATTAGACTATATATAAGGTGTTTTCTAATTGTAATTCCATGACCCTATCGAAATTACTTTTTCACTGGGTTTGAAGGATGAAAAGATTGTTAATAGGTGCGGATAGCAGGGCTGTGTGTTTTGGTCATGGGAGAAGGTATGTGCAAAGGCAGAAACATAAGGCAAGGCAGGACAAGGTCAAGGATTTCATTCAGTATGTGAATGAAAATATGCATGGAAAGGTAAGTTAGAGTCAGGCTTGTAAAAACCTCTGAATTATAGGCTAAAGGATTTTTATTTTACCTCAAAGACAAAGAAGGTATTTTGAGTGAGGATTTGAGCACGGTGAGCAGACCTATGCAGTAGGAAAATTACTTAGAAGTATGGAGGATGGATTTCAAAGGAAAGACATTGACATTGGGCAAACTGACTTAGGAGGTCATTATTAGAATAGCAGCCCAAGCAATAAGTAAGAAAATTTTAACAAGGGGTGACAATAGAATAAGAAAATCAGAAATGTACAGAAGAGACATGGGCTATTTATTTATAAGCCTAGTCCTAATGATAATAATTGTGATAGTTAAAAAACACTTTTTTTATACAAATGGAACTTACAGCAAATCAATAATGCAGATATTATTATGTAGTAATGCAGATATCTGAAAATTTTATTTTTGGATGAGGAAGTTGAGGCTTAGAATGGTTAAACAAGTTGCTTAAGATCACATAGATGGGAAACGGGAAAGCTATGATTGACCTGAACCCAGGTCTTCGGATCCCAATTCTAGTGTTTGTTTTTTCTATTATACCCTGCTGCTTTGCTAATATTGATGATAGTAAAGATGGTTTCATAAAATTAACATGGGGTCTTTCCATGCATTGATCTCACTTCCTTCATATATATAATTCCCACAAGTTCCAATAGCCATTTTTTTTTAAAATAAGCAATTGGGGTTAAGTAACTTGCTCAAGGTTACATGGCCAGGTGTTTCTGGGTGGGTGCTAAGTGTCTGAGCCCAGATTCGATCCCCAGGTCATCCCAACACTGGGGCCAGTGCTCTTACTCACTGTGATATCTGGCTGCCCCCCAATAGCCATTTTCTGTATTCTTTTAGAACTATAGACAGTCATATTGGGCCTGACATTTAGGAAGTCTTTTTTTCTCTATCTGTGATCAGTTTTATATATTTCCTCCGCTTTTCTTGTCCATGAACTTCTCCACCAATCCATCAAAAGATCATTCTGATCAATGTTTAACACTGTGGAGTCAGAGATTTCCCCTTTTGTTGGAGTGTGCACTGAGATGTGGTTCTAGGTAGTCACAGAAAACATTCACAAGTTCAATTAAGCATGGTTTCTGTTCAGAGAGAAGGTGAAGATTACCAAAACCTAGATTTATAGAGAAAAAAGGTACTAAAATGGACGTTACAAAAAATTACTGATCCTGTGTTGAAAGGAAACATCCATTTTTTCAAAAGCATTGACTGATGGAGAATGAGGGGAGCAGGAAATTAAGGTGGTTACAGTTACTTCTTTGGGAGGATATGAAATGAAATGCAACTCCTGTTGGGAGGGGTCATCATTGGCATGCATCAGTTGTGTCACTAAAGGTGCTCTCCTTGTTCAGTGGGGAGTTTAATTTATTCCACAGGACCCTGCTAGGGATTTCTCAGGACACCAAATATCGTAGAATCTCAGTGGTTGGTTTTCTCGAATTATTATACTCTAAGGATGTGATCACTTCCACCTGGTAAGCTAAATCAAATTCAGGACTCCAGGTTATTGGGTGTAGCTTCCAGAAATTGGTGTCATGCATCCTGACTGACTACATGACTATCCATCGCTGTTATTATACAGGTATAATATACCATAATATAGTCAGAGGCAATGTAAAATAGTGGATAGAGAGTTGGTCTTGAAGTCATAAAACCTGGATTTAATTTTCGTCTCTCCATACTAGCTGTGTGGCCCTGGGTGAAAGAACTTCTCAGTTCCCTAGGCAGCCCTCTAAGTTGGGAGTTCCTCTTTGGAAGCTCCTTACAGCAAAGGCATCACAGGTAATTTCAAAATATAACAATATTCACTTTTTAAATTACTTCTAATCCTGCTTCTAACCTAGAGCATAGTGGTTATACTTTGGGGCTCAATTTTATGTTTTCTTTTGTTAAAATTTGATTTTCTTCTGAATTTAAGAAATAAAACAAGCATTTTCATAATATAGTGGAATGAAAAAAAATGATTGCACAAGTAATTATAAATGTTATATAAAACTTGTTATTCTTTTTAAGATATGTAATAAAGTTATCATGTACCTTTTTTTCTTTCTCCCCCACCAAGAGGGCTACCATTAGATACAAATATGTATGTATGTATACGTATGTAAAATTAATTTTGTACTTTCAATTGTAGTAGGCCATATGTTAGTGGCAGAGCTCTAACTAGGACTCATGCAATTTCCCCCTAACCACATTACCTTGTTCATGGAATAGGGGAGGTTATAGGCAAAGGTTGATATCTTCACCAGCTCCTTCAGTTTCCATTCCACATAGGCACAAAATTGCAGTGTTGAAATAGATCTTAAATGTCCTATAGTCTAATACTAGATAGGGTCAACAATATGTCCAAGGTCACCCAGTTAATTACTGAAAGAGCTGGGCAAGAATCCATGACTTCTGATCACATAGGCCAATGATCTTCTTGCTATACTGTAGGGCCAAAAGATGGTCTCAAAAACCCAATTTGATACCAGTGGACAATTAACTTATATTAAGAAACAGGAGTATTTAGTTGGTTTCTAAATCAATGTTAATATACTATTTCTTCCAACTAGTTAATTCTGTTCTCTGTAACTATAACTAATATAACAATAATAAAAATGTGTGTGTGTGTGTAAACAGATGCCACAATCAAACAATTGGGCCAAAAATTAAATTTTAGCTAAAACCTAAGGAAAGAGAAAAAAAATCAGTAAATTGGCTTTCTACTTCCAAAAGCAATTGTTTGCTTATCTAACAAAGATAACGTGTCTTGATCACAGCACAAGATGTTTGTTAAAATGTCCCTAATTTCCTGAAGTGAAATGAAAGGCTCAGAATTCACTTCGTGAAATGCAAGTATATATTCTTACACTAAAGTGTTTACCAAAGCAGAAGTTAAATGAGTAATTATCTTTGGAAATAGAAAGCTGAAGAGAAGAAAAGTATGCATTTGTCAGATATTTTCCCATCCCATTAGATAAGCTCTTAGCCTCATCTCTACTAGTTGAAGTCTTGCCCATCCTTGTCCTGAAGACTTAGGGCAAATCCTAACACTATCTCTGATCTCCCAAAATAGAAATGATTTTTAGCTCCTTTGATCCCTCATTTTATTTTATGACTTTCATATACTTATGTCATATTTAACTTTTAGTTACTTAGTATTGCCTTATCACTCCTACTAACCCATAATCCCTTAAAAACAAGTTCGCTCTCTCCCTTCCTTCCTGCCTCCTTCTCTCTCTCTCTCTCTCTCTCTCTCTCTCTCTCTCTCTCTCTCTCT